>NC_057796.1:432228674-432528674 GCF_018294505.1 Triticum aestivum | reverse complement strand
AACCAAACACATCAAGAGATGCTTCAATTCCATCCGCGATCAAGTCCAGGTGGGAGACCTAGATATTTGCAAGATACATACGGATCAGAATGTTGCAGACCCGTTGACTAAGCCTCTCTCACGAGCAAAACATGATCAGCAGCAAGGCTCCATGGGTGTTAGAATCATTACTGTATAATCTAGATTATTTACTCTAGTGCAAGTGGGAGACTGAAGGAAATATGCCCTAGAGGCAATAATAAAGTTATTATTTATTTCCTTATTTCATGATAAATGTTTATTATTCATGCTACAATTATATTAACCGGAAACATAATACATGTGTGAATATAGAGAAAAACAGAGCGTCACTAGTATGCCTCTACTTGACTAGCTCGTTGATCAAAGATGGTTATGTTTCCTAACCATAGACATGAGTTGTCATTTGATAAACGCGATCACATCATTAGAAGAATGATGTGATTGACTTGATCCATTCCGTTAGCTTAGCACTTGATCGTTTAGTATGTTGCTATTGCTTTCTTCATGACTTATACATGTTCCTATGACTATGAGATTATGCAACTCTCGTTTACCGGAGGAACACTTTGTGTGCTACCAAACGTCACAACGTAACTGGGTGATTATAAAGGTGCTCTACAGGTGTCTGCGAAGGTACTTGTTGAGTTGGCATAGATCGAGATTAGGATTTGTCACTCCGATTGTCGGAGAGGTATCTCTGGGTCCTCTTGGTAATGCACATCACTATAAGCCTTGCAAGCAATGTGACTAATGAGTTAGTTATGGGATGATGCATTACGGAACGAGTAAAGAGACTTGCCGGTAACAAGATTGAGCTAGGTATTGAGATACCGACGATCGAATCTCGGGCAAGTAACATACCGATGACAAAGGGAACAACGTATGTTGTTATGCGGTTTGACCGATAAAGATATTCATAGAATATGTGGGAGCCAATATGAGCATCCAGGTTCCGCTATTGGTTATTGACCGGAGATGTGTCTCGGTCATGTCTACATAGATCTCGAACCCGTAGGGTCCGCACACTTAAAGTTCGGTGACAATCGGTATTATGAGTTTTTGTGTTTTGATGTACCGAAGGTAGTTCGGAGTCCCGGATATGATCACGGACATGACGAGGAGTCTCGAAATGGTCGATACGTATAGATTGATATATTGGACGACTATGTTTGGACACCGGAACTGCTTCGGGAGGTTTCAGACATTTACCAGAGTACCGGGGGGTTACCGGAACCCCCCGGGGAGTATATTGGGCCTAATAGGCCCTAGTGGGAGAAGAGGAGGGGCGGCCAGGGCAGCCACGCGCCCCCTCCCCCTCTAGTCCGAATTGGACAAGGAGGGGGGCGGCGCCCCCTTTCCTTCTCTGCTTCTTTCCCTTCCTTCTCCTCTCCTACTCCTACTTGGAAGGGGGGAGTCCTACTCCCGGTGGGAGTAGGACTCCTCATGGGGCGCGCCATAGGAGGCCGGCCCCCTCCCCCTCCTCCACTCCTTTATATACGGGGAGGGGGGCACCCCTTGGAGACACAACAATTGATCATTGATCTCTTAGCCGTGTGCGGTGCCCCCCTCCACCATAATCCACCTCGGTAATATCGTAGCGGTGCTTAGGCGAAGCCCTGCGTCGATAGCATCATCATCACTGTCATCACGCCATCGTGCTGACGAAACTCTCCAGCGAAACTCTATTGGATCGTGAGTTTGCGGGACGTCTCTGAGCTGAACGTGTGCAGAACACGGAGGTGCCGTACGTTCGGTACTGAGGATCGGTCGATCGTGAAGACGTACGACTACATCAACCGCGTTGTCATAACGCTTCCGCTTTCGGTCTATGAGTGTACGTGGACACACTCTCCCCTCTCGTTGCTATGCATCACCATGATCTTGCGTGTGCGTAGGATTTTTTTGAAATTACTACGTTCCCCAACAATCGGGTCCAATGAAAACCTTTTGTGACAATACTGGTGCAATTGCCTTGGCAAAGGAATCCAGATTTCACAAGAAGACCAAGCACATCAAGAGACGCTTCAATTCCATCCGTTATCAAGTGTCGGAGGGGGACATAGAGATTTGCACGATACATACGGATCTAAATGTTGCAGACCCGTTGACTAAGCCTCTCTCATGAGCAAAACATGATCAGCACCAAGACTCCATGGGTGTTAGAATCATTACTATGTAATCTAGATTATTCACTCTAGTGCAAGTGGGAGACTGAAGGAAATGTGCCCTAGAGGCAATAATAAAGTTGTTATTTACATTTCCTTATATCATGATAAATGTTTATTATTTATGCTAGAATTATATTAACCGGAAACTTAGTACATGTGTGAATACATAGACAAACAGAGTGTCCCTAGTATGCCTCTACTTGACTAGCTTGTTTATCAAAGATGGTTATGTTTCCTAGCCATAGACATGTGTTGTTATTTGATGAACGGGATCACATCATTAGAGAATGATGTGATGGACAAGACCCATCCGTTAGCTTAGCACTATGATCGTTTAGTTTATTGCTATTGCTTTCTTCATGACTTATACATGTTCCTATGACTATGAGATTATGCAACTCCCAAATACTGGAGGAACACTTAGTGTGCTATCAAATGTCACAATGTAACTGGGTGATTATAAAGATGCTCTACAGGTGTCTCCGATGGTGTTTGTTGAGTTGGCATAGATCGAGATTAGGATTTGTCACTCCGATTGTCGGAGAGGTATCTCTGGGCCCTCTCGGTAATGCACATCACTATAAGCCTTGCAAGCAATGTGACTAATGAGTTAGTTGCAGGATGATGCATTACGGAACGAGTAAAGAGACTTGCCGGTAACGATATTGAACTAGGTATGGTGATACCGACGATCGAATCTCGGGCAAGTAACATACCGATGATAAAGGGAACATCGTATATTGTTATGCGGTTTGACTGATAAAGATCTTCGTAGAATATGTGGGAGCCAATATGAGCATCCAGGTTCCGCTATTGGTTATTGACCAGAGATGTGTCTCGGTCATGTCTACATAGTTATCGGACCCGTAGGGTCCGCACGCTTAACGTTCGATGATGATTCGTATTATGAGTTATGTGATTTGATGTACCGAAGGTTGTTCGAAGTCCCGGATGAGATCACGGACGTGACGAGGAGTCTCAGAATGGTCGAGACATGAATATTCATATATTGAACCTTCGGAGTCCCGGATGAGATCACGGACATGACGAGGAGTCTCAGAATGGTCGAGACATGAATATTCATATATTGGAAGGTTACATTCGGACACCGGAATGGCTCGGGTCGTTTCGGAGTACCGGGGGTTACCGGACCCCCCCCCCCCCCCGGGGAAGTTATTGGGCCTCATGGGCCTAGTGGTGGAAGAGAGGAGGCAGGCCAAGGTGTGGCGCCCCCCCCCCTAGCCCAAACCAAATTGTACTAGGGCTAGGGGTCGGGCCCCCTTTCCTTCTCTTCTCCCTCTCCTTCCCCCCTTCTCCTTGTGGAAGTAGGAAAGGGGGGGCGAATCCTACTTGGAGTAGGACCCCGCCTTGGGCGCGCCTCCTCCTGGCCGGCCTCCTCCTCCCTCCCTCCTTTATATACGTGGGGAGGGAGGCACCCAAAGGCACAACAGACAATCTCTTAGCCATGTGCGGTGCCCTCTCCACAGTTTTAAACCTCGGTCATATCGTCGTAGTGCTTAGGCGAAGCCCTGCGTCGGTAACTTCATCATCACCGTCACCACGCCGTCGTGCTGACGAAACTCTCCCTCGGCCTCAACTGGATCAAGAGTTCGAGGGACGTCACCGAGCTGAACGTGTGAAGATCGCGGAGGTGCCGTGCGTTTGGTACTTGATCAGTTGGATCGCGAAGACGTTCGACTACATCAACTGCGTTACTAAACGCTTCCACTTTTGGTCTACGAGGGTACATGGACACACTCTCCCCGCTCGTTGCTATGCTTCTCCTAGATAGATCTTGCGTGATCGTAGGCAATTTTTTTGAAATACTACGTTCCCCAACAAGGAGGGGCGGCAGAGCTGGGTAGGTGTGGTTGGGTGTTTGAAGAATTTTCCAAATTTCAACCCGCGGCGTATGTATACCTAGTCACTGTCGGTGTGACCGAGTGGAACGACTCAGTTGCACCGAGCTGCAGAATCGAAAGCGGTTACTGCAACTCGGTGAGACCGAACAGTTCTAATCGGTTGCACCAAGGTGAAAACCTAGATTATCTCAATGATTTTGGTGGGACCGAGGGGAAAGAATGGGTCAGACCGAAAGCCATTAAGAGGTTTTGCAGGTTTAAGCCCTTGATGGATTGGTGGCTCCGAGTGCTCCTCACTCGGAGGGTCCGAATTTGACTTGTTCAAACTTTGTGATGTAGCATGAATAGAGTTTGAGACGAGAAAAACATAGATAGCTAGAGGGAGTTCTTAGGCATTCTTGTCCATCCATTTGGAAAAAAGAAAGACCAAACAATCAAAGCAACAAATGGATGTCCTCAAATGGAGAAAATTATGCAACCAACATGCTCACTCAATAAGATAGCAAATGAAATATGTGGCAAAGCATGCACAAACACTCTAGCATCTATCAAGCAATTGGCGATGATTAGGTCATCCATATATGAGTATATTGACTGAGGAGTCAAATGAGAACATTTGATCGTAGGTCATACTCATCGTTTAAGCACAAGTGGGGTTACCACTTTTACATAAAGCATTGTTGTGTTCACACCATTAGAGTTGCTTTAGCTCAATTCTTATAGTGAAGCTCCCCTAGATGTGATATCCCCCATAAGAGGGATGAACTAACCTTGGGTTTTCTCGATGATGACTTCATGTAGATGTTGAAGATGTGGATGCTCAATGTTGATGTAGATCATTTGGAGCAATCCATTGGAGTGCGTTGCACTTTCAATACCTACACAGGTTAGTCCCACAAGGAACATGCAAGAATAACCATATACATAAAGTGAACTACACATATGATGATGTCCATGAAAGCATTAGGTTACCTTGTCCCTTGTCCTAACAACAAGAGGGTTTGTGACTCCTTGAACTAGTGCAAGATATGGAAGTTGATTGCACTTGTCCTTGCCAAAATGAGTATGAGTGAAGTTTGTTGGCGGAGTCACCCTCAAGAACTCTCTAGTTCTTCTTCTTTGGGATCCACATCAACTTGATGGGGATTTTGGAGTTGTAGTCATACTTGATGAAGTAGAACTTGATGTAGTCTTGGGAACCCACTTGACCAAGGCCTTTGGAGCTTCTCCAAATGAATCAATCTCTTCTTGAAGCTTGTCCTTGCCTTTTAGCTTGTGGTCTTGTGGTGGAAGATCATCTTGAGCTTGTGTTCCTTTGAAAGAAGTGGGATCATACTTCTCTTGTTGAGGAACAAACTTCGTCTTGGGGTATTGATCTTCTTCCCACTCAACTCCATTGGCATTGAACTTGCGTTCAAAACCAACACCTTGATTCTTCCGATGCGTTCGTTGCTTGCGTAATATTTCCTCAAATTGCTTACTTCCGGCAAGGCTCTTGTAAACACCTTTCTCTATAATTCCCTTCAATAAGATATTTTCTTGCTCAAGTGTAACTTGGCTAAGAGAATCATTAGTGGAATCAAGAGAACTACTAGAAGCAACAATATTGGATTTAGCATGATTATTGTTACTACTAGAAGAAGAATCTTTCTTGCTCTCGTTGCTAGATTTTACTTGTGGCATGTAAGTAGACAAGAGTAAATGCTTGGCAATGTAAGAAGAACTTTTCTCACGAAGATCATCATTGATTGCTTTTAAGAACCCATGCTCTTGCTCTAAATTGATCTTTTCAAAGCGTAGCTTCTCATGAGTCTTTAAAAGCTCTCGATGACCCTCTAAGGTAGTTTCATGAGCTAACTTAAGAGTGTTTAGTTCTTTAGTTAGACGCTCAATCTCCTTCTTATCATTGTCATTCGGTTCATCTTGATTAGCATGATTAATACCAATTTCATCATAGTTTCCATCACTAGTGTTGTCAACAAGTAAATCATCATCATCTAGCAAATCATCTTCATTACTATTGAAATCAACATACTTGAGGTGTGATACCTTGGGGCCTTTAGCCATGAAGCATCTTCCAATTCCTTCATTTGGTGAGTCGATATGTCGTAGGAGTTGGATGACACAAGTGCAAGACCGGCAACACCTTCATCTTGAGTATATTCGGAGTCGGAGTGATAACTTCTCTCGGAGTAGTTGTCGGAGTCGGAACTGGATACCCATTCACCAACATGAGCTTGATGTATTCGTCTTGTATAGCTCTTTGATGACTTGTCCTTCCTTTCCGAATCCTTGCTTCTATGAGAGGGTCTTCGTTCATAACGATCATCTCTACTCCTTCTCTCTCTCTTGGTGGTGATTCCTCTCTTTTACTTCTCCTTTTAGGTGAGTCTTCTCTTCTTTTGTAGGGAGTCGTACACTCATTGGAGTAGTGTCCGGGTATTCCACAATTGTAGCAATTGCGATCATGACTAGAAGATATTTTGTCATTGTAGGACATTGACTTGGAACTTCTCTCTTTGCTTCTACTCTTGTAAAACTTGTTGAAGTTCTTCACCATTAAGCCCAATTATTCATTGAAGACTTGTTTCTGACTTGATGTTGTAGGAGCATCACATGAAGCTTTGTAAGCACCACTAGACTTGTTGTGAAGCTCTTCCTTATCCTTGAGTGAGATCTCATGAGCAACAACCCTACCAATGACTTCCGTTGGCTTGAGATCTTTGTAATTGGGCATCATTTGGATCAAGGTGCACATGATATCATATTTTCCATCCAAGGCTCTTAGGATCTTCTTGATGAGGAATCTGTCGGTCATCTCTTCGCTTCCTAAGCCGGCAATCTCATTTGTGATGAGAGCAAGCCTAGAGTACATCTCAGCGACTCCTTCACCATCCTTCATTTTGAACTTGTCAAGTTGACTTTGAAGCACATCCAATTTGGACTCCTTGATGGACTAGGTACCTTTGTGCATATCAACCAAAGTATCCCAAATTTCGTTTGCATTCTCAAGACGTCTGATTTTGTTGAATTCTACAGGGCATAATCCGTTGAAGAGGATATCGCAAGCTTGAGCATTGTATCACAACATGTTCAATTCTTTCGCGGATGCTTCACGATCCGGTTCTCTTCCATCCTCGAAGTATTCACCTTGCAAGCCAATACACACAATAGCCCAAATGGCGGGGTTATGACCAAGAATATGCATTTTCATCTTATGCTTCCAACTAGCAAAATTTGTACCATCAAAGTAAGGACCTCTATGGTGGTAATTTCCCTCGATAGACGCCATATTCTCCTAGGTTGTGAAACCAAGGCTATGATCACCAAAGCTATGGAAATAAAGGAAAATGGAGACCAAAGCTCTGATACCACTTGTAGAATCGATAGTAGGTCTACAGGGGGGGTGATTAGACTACTTGACCAAATAAAAATCTAGCCTTTTCCCAATTTTAAGTCTTGGCAGATTTTAGCAACTTAGCACAAGTCAAGCAATCAACCTACACATGCAATTCTAAGAGTGTAACAGCGGAAAGTAAAATATTGCATATGAAGGTAAAGGGAAGGGTTTGGAGAAGGCAAACGCAATGTAGACACGAAGATTTTTGGCGTGGTTCCGATAGGTGGTGCTATCGTACGTCCACGTTGATGGAGACTTCAACCCACGAAGGGTAACGGTTGCGCGAGTCCATGGAGGGCTCACCCACGAAGGGTCCACGAAGAAGCAACCTTGTCTAACCCACCATGGCCATCGCCCACGAAGGACTTGCCTCACTCGGGTAGATCTTCATGAAGTAGGTGATCTCCTTGCCCTTACAACTCCTTGGTTCAACTCCACAATCTTGTCGGAGGCTCCCAAGTGACACCTAACCAATCTAGGAGACACCGCTCTCCAAAAGCTAATAGATGGTGTGTTGATGATGAACTCCTTGCTCTTGTGCTTCAAATGGTAGTGTCCCCAACACTCAACTCTCTCTCATAGATTTGGCTATGGTGGAAAGATGATTTGAGTGGAAAGCAACTTGGGGAAGGCTAGAGATCAAGATTCTTGTAGTTGGATTGGAATGTCTTGGTCTCAACACATGAGTAGGTGGTTCTCTCTCAGAAAATGAGTAGTGGAAGTGTAGGCACATTCTGATGGCTCTCTCTTAAATAGAGAAGGGGGTGTGCTACCTCTTGAGCACTGCGTTGGTTTTCCCTTGAAGAGGAAAGGGTGATGCAGCAAAGTAGCGTAAGTATTTCCCTCAGTTTTTTAGAACCAAGGTATCAATCCAGTAGGAGGCCACGCACAAGTCCCTTGCACCTACACAAACAAATAAATCCTCGCAGCCAACGCAATAAAGGGGTTGTCAATCCCTTCACAGTCACTTACGAGAGTGAGATCTGATAGATATGATAAGATAATATTTTTGGCATTTTTATGATAAATATGCAAAGTAAATTAAAAGCAAAATAAAAGGCAATGGAAATAGCTTGTTGTTGAAAGTTTAATATGATGGAAAATAGACCCGGGGGCCATAGGTTTCACTAGTGGCTTCTCTCATGAGCATAAATATTACGGTGGGTGAACAAATTACTGTTGAGCAATTGACAGAATTGAGCATAGTTATGAGAATATCTAGGTATGATCATGTATATAGGCATCACGTTCGCGACAAGTAGACCGACTCTTGCCTGCATCTACTACTATTACTCCACACATCGACCGCTATCCAGCATGCATCTAGAGTATTAAGTTCAAAAGAACAGAGTAACGCTTTAAGCAAGATGACATGATGTAGAGGGATAAATTCATGCAATATGATATAAACCCCATCTTGTTATCCTCGATGGAAACAATACAATACGTGCCTTGCTGCCCCTACTGTCACTGGGAAAGGACACTGCAAGATTGAACCCAAAGCTAAGCACTTCTCCCATTGCAAGAAAGATCAATCTAGTAGGCCAAACCAAACTGATAATTCGAAGAGACTTGCAAAGATAACCAATCATACATAAAAGAATTCAGAGAAGATTCAAATATTGTTCATGGATAAACTTGATCATAAACCCACAATTCATCGGTCTCAACAAACACACCGCAAAAGAAGATTACATCGAATAGATCTCCACAAGAAAGGGGGAGAACATTATATTGAGATCCAAAAAGAGAGAAGAAGCCATCTAGCTAATAACTATGGACCCAGAGGTCTGAAGTAAACTACTCACACATCATCGAAGAGGCTATGGTGTTGAAGTAGAAGCCCTCCGTGATCGATGCCCCCTCCGGCGGAGCTCCGGAAAAGGCCCCAAGATGGGATCTCACGGGTACAGAAGGTTGCGGCGGTGGAATTAGGTTTTTGGCTCCATCTCTGATCGTTTGGGGTACGTAGGTATATATAGGAGGAAGAAGTACGTCAGTGGAGCAACGTGGGGCCCACGAGGGTGGAGGGCGCGCCCCCCTACCTCGTGGCTTCCTGGTAGCTTTCTTGACGTAGGGTCCAAGTCCTCTGGATCACATTCGTTCTGAAAATCACGTTCCCGAAGGTTTCATTCCGTTTGGACTCCGTTTGATATTCTTTTACTGGGAAACTCTGAAATAGGCAAAAAATAGCAATTCTGGGCTAGGCCTCCGGTTAATAGGTTAGTCCCAAAAATAATATAAAAGTGTATAATAAAGCCCATTAACGTGCAAAACAGAATATAATATAGCATGGAACAATCAAAAATTATAGATACGTTGGAGACGTATCAGGGTGGTGGGGTATATATAGCCTCCACACAAAATCCAACCGTTACACACAATTGACCCAACTCGGCTAGACCGAATAGAAGAACTCAGTGAGAACGATTCAGGTCAAAATGTGAACGTTAGGAATCTCGGTGGGGCCGACATGATCAACTCGGTGGGACCGATGTGCTAGGGCTAGGGCAAAACTTCATCTTGGTGTGACCGATTGCATGAACTCGGTGAGACTAATTTCAGCAATGAGTAAACAGGGAATTGGTCAGGAAAACTCGATGGGACTGATCGCTCATTTCGGTAAGACCGAAATGTTACAAAAGGAAACAGAGAGTTTGCATTGCGAACTCGGTGGGACCGATTGCTCATTTCGGTAAGACCGAAGCGTTACGAAGGGAAACAGAGAGTTTGCATTGCCATCTCGGTGAGACCGAATTGTCTAGGATTTCTGGTTGTGGCTATGTCAAAAGAACTCAGTGGTGCCAGATAGATCAAATCGATAGAGCAGAGTTTGACTTTGGGTTTTGGACATATTTGGAAATGAGAAAGTGGTTGAGGGTTTTGGAGCATATCATAAGAACTTTGAGCAAGTAGACCATTAAGCAACACCTCATCCCCTTTTAATAGTATTGGCTTTTCCTATGGACTCAATGTGATCTTGGATCACTAAAATGAAAATGAAGAGTCTTGAGCTTTTGCCAATCTTTGTCCTTAGCATTTTGAGGGGTCCACATCTCTAGTCCATGCCATGCCAATCATTGAACTTTCTGAAATATTTAACTTGAATGGATATTAGTTCAATGAGCTATATGTGTTATGAATTACCAAAACCACCCGGGGATTAGTTGCACTTTCACACATCCTGGTGGCCCGTAGAAGAGGACACCCTTGGACGGTGACATGCTGAACTTCTCGAATTTCTCTGGGTGCTCGACTGGGTACTGGACGGTCTCTTGCAGCTCCCTCTTGACGCCGTTGAGGCCGCCGATATCGTTCCAGCTGACGTTGGGCACCTCGATGACAATCTCACATAGCGCAGACGGGTTCGTGCCGACTAGAGCCGTCTTAAGGTGGTCATTGGTGACGGCCATGGAGTTCAAGATCTCGGCATCAATGGTGTCGTCCTCTAGATCGATCACGTCCATCTTCTCCCTGATGCACTGCAGCACCGCCTCGGTGCAGAGCGCCGCCAAGTCGGCGCCGACGTAGCCGTGCGTATCCTTGGCAATCACCTCTAGGTTGACGTCCTCGTCCAGCTTCATGTTTTTGGTGTGGATGCGGAGCACTTCGAGACGCCCGACCTTGTCCGGCACGCCGATGTCCATCTCGCGATCGGACCTCCCGAAGCGCCTCAAGGCAGGGTCGATGTTGTTGGGACGGTTCATGGCGCCCATGACGATGACGTGCGCGCGGGCTTTCATGTCGTCCATCAGAGTCAACAGCTGGGAGACGATACGCCTCTCGACCTCGCCGTGAGTCTTCTCCCTATTCGGAGCAATGGAGTCGATCTCATCAATAAAGATGATGGAAGGCGCGTTCTTCTCGGATTGCTCGGAGGCCTTCCTCGGGTTGCTCTCGCTCTCTCCGGCCATCTTGGACATTATCTCCGGGCCGTTCATAAGGAAGAAGAAGGCCCAGGTCTCGTTTGCCACCGCACGGGCGATCAACGTCTTGCCGGACCCGGGAGAGCCGTACAGGAGGATGCCTTTGGGAGGCTTGACGCCAATAGACTTGAAGATCTGCGGATGCCTGAGACCCTGAGTGGCAGCTCGGCGAGCTCCCTGATGAGAGCCAGCGGTTTCCCCACGCCACCCACGTCGTCATAGCCGACATCGTCGAGCCTCTCCTTGTCCTCCCGCTTGACCGTCTCACCGGCGCAGAAGATCTCTGTGTCGGCCGCCATGATGCAGTAGTCCGTTGCGGGGTCGATCTCCATGACCTTGAACTCCATGCTCTGCATGCCGCCATGCACGAGGAAGAGGTCGCCCTTGTGGAGCGGGCGGTAGGCGTCCAGGAAATAGGGCTTGAGGTAGGCGTCGAAGAGGTTCCCCGCGATGCCCTCGACGGTGTTGTCAATGAGGAGGATGTGCACGCGTCGGCCATACTTGGCGTCGTGGCACAGGTGCACCGACACAACGTCGGCAATGCGCACGCGCAGGTTGGAGCAGGTGACCTTATTGATCCTGAGCTTGTGCCCCTCGCAGGTGTCGTCGGGCAGTGCCGTGCAGACCGTGTTGTGGCGGCGCTTGCCCTTGAGCAGCACGATGTCGCCTTTGAATATGGAGAGCTTCTCCATGGTGGCGGGGGTGGAGGGTGCACATGGAGTTGTCGTCGTCGGTGGTGGCCTCCTCCACCACAAGCCGGTTCGCCGCCTTCTTGGACGCTGCCGTGCTTGCCATCGCGTTCAACTCTCAATGATCGGCTTGCATCGTCTCTCGTATGCTACTCTCTCTTGTTGGATGTCGAGCGCTGATTTGCGTAGGTGTTGCGGTGAAGAGGATACTGAAAGTGCAACTATCCCTGGGTGGTTTTGGTAATTCCTAACAACATATAGCTCATTGAGCTAATGCTATTTTAAGATAGATATTTCAGGAAAGCTCAGTGATTGGCATGGCATGGATTAGAAAGTGGACCCTTCAAAATGCTAAGGACAAAAGATTGGCTCAAGCTCAAAGCACAAGACTCTATATTTTCTATTTTAGTGATCCAAGATCACATTGAGTCTATAGGAAAAGCCAATACTATTAAGAAGGGATGAGGTGTTGCTTAATGAGGTGCTTGCTCAAATTGCTTAGTGATATGCTCCAAAACCCTCCACTACTTTCTCATATCCACATATGTCCCAAACCAAAAGTCCAACTCGGCCCCACCGATTCTTTCTATCCGACGCCACCGAGTTCAGTTGACATAGCCACTGCCAGAAACCCTAGTCTTTTCGGTCTCACCGATAGGGATCTCGGTCTCACCGAGATGGGATTGTAATCTCTCTGTTTCCCTTCGTAACGTTTCGGTCAAACCGAGATGAGCGATCGGTCCCACCGAGATTGCAATGCAAACACTCTGTTTCCTTTTCGTAACGTTTCGGTCCAACCGAGATGAGCGAATCGGTCCCACCGAGTTTGCCTGACCAACTCTCTGTTTGACTATTACCAAAATCGGTCCCACCGAGTTTGTGTAATCGGTCTCACCGAGATTACGTTATGCCCTAACCCTAATGATATCGGTCCCACCGAGTTGACATGTCGGTCCCACCGAAACACCTAACGGTCACATTATGAACCAAATCGGTCTGACCGAGTTCTCTGAATCGGTCCCACCGAGTTTGGTGATTTGTGTGTAACGGTTAGATTTTGTGTGGAGGCTATATATACCCCTCCACCCACTCTTCATTCGTGGAGAGAGCCATCAGAACATGCCTACACTTCCAATACATATTTTCTGAGAGAGAACCACCTACACTTGTGTTGAGGTCAAGATATTCCATTCCAACCACATAAATCTTGATCTCTAGCCTTCCCCAAGTTGCTTTCCACTCAAATCTTCTTTCTACCAAATCCAATCCTATGAGAGAGAGTTGAGTGTTGGGGAGACTATCATTTGAAGCACAAGAGCAAGGAGTTCATCATCAACACACCATTTGTTACTTCTTGGAGAGTGGTGTCTCCTAGATTGGCTAGGTGTCACTTGGGAGCCTCCGACAAGATTGTGGAGTTGAACCAAGGAGTTTGTAAGGGCAAGGAGATCGCCTACTTCGTGAAGATCTACCCTAGTGAGGCAAGTCCTTCGTGGGCGACGGCCATGGTGGGATAGACAAGGTTGCTTCTTCGTGGACCCTTCGTGGGTGGAGCCCTCCGTGGACTCGCGCAACCGTTACCCTTCGTGGGTTGAAGTCTCCATCAACGTGGATGTACGATAGCACCACCTATCGGAACCACGGATAAAAAATCTCCGTGTCAACATTGCGTTTGCTCCCTCAAACTCCTCCCTTTACCTTCATATGCAATTGTTTTACATTCCGCTGCTATACTCTTAGAATTGCATGTGTAGGTTGATTGCTTGACTTGTGCTAAGTTGTTAAAATCTGCCAAGAACTAAAATTGGGAAAAGGCTAGATTTTTATTTGGTCAAGTAGTCTAATCACCCCCCTCTAGACATACTTTCGATCCTACAAGTGGTATCAGAGCTTTGGTCTCCATTTGCTTTGATTTCCATAGCTTTTGGTGGTCATAGCCTTGGTTTCACAACCTAGGAGAGTATGGCGTCTAGCGAGGGAAATTACCACCGTAGAGGTCCTTACTTTGATGGTACAAATTTTGCTAGTTGGAAGCATAAGATGAAAATGCATATTCTTGGACATAACCCCGCCGTTTGGGCTATTGTGTGTATTGGCTTGCAAGGTGAATTCTTTGATGGGAGAGAACCAAACCGTGAAGCTACCGCGGAAGAGTTGAAGATGCTACAATACAATGCTCAAGCTTGTGATATTCTCTTCAATGGATTGTGCCCCGAAGAATTCAACAAAATCAGCCGTCTTGAGAATGCAAAGGAAATTTGGGATACTTTGATTGATATGCACGAAGGTACCGACTCCGTCAAGGAATCCAAATTGGATGTGCTTCAAAGTCAACTTGACAAGTTCAAAATGAAGGATGGTGAAGGTGTCGCCGAAATGTACTCTAGGCTTGCTCTCATCACAAATGAGATTGCCGGCTTGGGAAGTGAAGAGATGACCGACAAATTCATCATCAAGAAGATCCTAAGAGCCTTGGATGGAAAATATGATACCGTGTGCACATTGATCCAAATGATGCCCAATTACAAAGATCTCAAGCCAACGGAAGTCATTGGAAGAATTGTTGCTCATGAGATGTCACTCAAGGATAAGGAAGAGCTTCACAACAAGTCTAGTGGTGCTTACAAAGCCTCGTGTGATGCTCCCACATCATCAAGTGAGAAACAAACCTTCAATGAAGAATTGAGCCTAATGGTAAAGAACTTCAACAAGTTCTACAAGAGTAGAAGCAAAGAAAGAAGTTCCAAGTCAAGGTCCTACAATGACAAAAGATCTTCTAGTCGTGAGCGTAATTGCTACAATTGTGGAAGACCCGGACACTACTCCAATGAGTGTACGGCTCCCTACAAAAGAAGAGAAGATTCTCCCAAAAGAAGAAGTAGAAGAGAAGAATCACCACCAAGAGAAAGGAGGAGTAGAGATGATCGTTATGAACGAAGACCCTCTCGGAGAAGCAAGGACTCGGAAAGGAAGGAAAAGTCATCAAGGAGCTACACAAAAAGAAGACATCAAGCTCATGTTGGTGAATGGGTATCCGGCTCCGACTCCGACAATCACTCCGAAAGAAGTTATCACTCCGACTCCGAATATACTCAAGATGAAGGTGTTGCCGGTCTAGCACTTGTGTCAACCAACTCCTACGACATATTTGACTCACCAAATGAAGGAATTGGAAGATGCTTCATGGCCAAAGGTCCAAAGGTAACACATCCCGAGTATGTTGATTTCAATAGTGATGAAGATGATTTGCTAGGTGATGATGATTTACTTGTTGACAACTCTAGTGATGAAAACTATGATGAAACGTCAATTAATCATGCTAATCAAGATAAAACGAATGATGATGATAAGAAGGAGATTGAGCGTCTAACTAAAGAACTAAACACTCTTAAGTTAGCTCATGAAACTACCTTGGAAAATCATCGAGAACTTTTAAAGACTCATGATAAGCTACGCTTTGAAAAGCTCAACCTTGAGCAAGAGCATGAGTTTTTAAAGGCAATCAATGATGATCTTCGCAAGAAAAGTTCTTCTTACATTGCCAAGCGTTTACTCTTGTCTACTTACATGCCACAAGTTAAATCTAGCAACAAGAACAAGAAAGATGCTTCATCTAGTAGTAACAACAATCATGCTAAATCCAATGTTGTTGCTTCTAGTAGTTCTCTTGATTCCACTAATGATTCTCTTAGCCAAGTTACACTTGAGCAAGAAAATAGCTTATTGAAGGGAATTATAGAGAAAGGTGTTTACAAGAGCCTTGCCGGAAGTAAGCAATTTGAGGAAATTGTACGCAAGCAAGGAAGACACCGGAAGAATCAAGGTGTTGGTTTTGAACGAAAGTTCAATGCCAATGGAGTTGAGTGGGAAGAAGATCAATACCCCAAGACGAAGTTTGTTCCTCAACAAGAGAAGTATGATCCTACTTCTTCAAGGGACACAAGCTCAAGATGATCTTCCACCACAAGACCACAAGCAAAAAGGCAAGGACAAGCTTCAAGAGGAAATTGATGCATTTGAAGAAGCACCTAAGGCCTTGGTCAAGTGGGTTCCCAAGACTACATCAAGTTCTACTTCATCAAGTACAACTACAACTCCGAGGATTCCCATCAAGATGGTGTGGATCCAGAAGAAGAAGAACTAGAGAGTTCTTGAGGGTGACTCCGCCAACATACTTCACTCTTATCATTTTGGCGAGAACAAGTGCAAACAACTTCCATATCTTGCACTAGTTCAAGGAGTCACAAACCCTATTGTTGGTAAGACAAGGGACAAGGTAACCCAATGCTTTCATGGACATCATCTTGTGTATGCATCACTCTATGTCTATGGATATCCTTGTTTGTTCCTTGTGGGACTAACCCGTGTAGGTATTGAAAGTGCAACTCACTCCAAAGGATTGCTCCAAATGATCTACATCAACATTGAGCATCTACATCTTCAACACCTACATGAAGTCATCATCGACAAAACCCAAGGTTAGTTCATCCCTCTAAGGGGGGATATCACATCTAGGGGGAGCTTTACTCTAATCAATTGAGCTAAAGCAACTCTAATGGTGTGAACACATCAATGCTTTATGTAAAAGTGGTAACCCCACTTGTCCTTAAACAATGAGTATGACCTATGATCAAATGTTTTCATTTGACTCCTAAGTCAATATACTCATATATAGATGACCTAGTCATCGCCAAATTGCTTGATAGATGCTAGAGTGTTTGTGCATATTTTGTCACATATTTCATTTGCCATTTTATTGTGTGAGCATGTTGGTTGCATACTTTACTCATTTGAGGACATCCATTTGTAGTTTTGATTGTTTGGCTCCTTCTCTTTTGCCAAATGGATGGACAAGAATGCCTAAGAACTCCCTCTAGCTATCTATGATTTCCTCGTCTCAAACTCTATTCATGCTACATCACAAAGTTTGATCAAGTCAGATTCGAACCACTCTGTGTGACGAGCACTCGGAGTTCCCGATTCGTCATAGACTTAAACCTCCAAAACCTCTTTGTGCATCTCGGTCTGACCGATTCATCCTTTTCGGTCCTACCGAGTCACTAAGTTGATCTAGGGTTTTCAATCTCGGTGCAACCGATTAGAACCTTTCGGTCACACCGAGTTGCAGTAACTGCTTGCAGTTTTGCATCTCGGTGCCACCGAGTCGTTCCACTCGGTCACACCGACAGGGTCAGGTTATATATACCGACGGGCCAAATTTTGGAAATTTTTCCGAACCTCTCGCCCGCGCATAACCTGCTCTGCCTCTTCGGGTCTCCGGATCGTCCTCTCGTCGCCAGCGACCTCCCGCCGCTGGTCTCCGCCGCCGTCAACGGAAATCTTCACCGCCGTTGCCGCCGTAGCAAGTTCGTCGCCGAACTAGGGTACGAACTTGATCTTTGTGCTAATCCTTAACTCCGATTCTTAGCACATTGCTTTGCCATGATTCTTGCCACGATTGAAATCATCCTGTCCAGCGAAAACATCCCGTAGATTAGTTTTGATTTGAAAATTTAGGGTTAGGTCTCCGCCGAATTCATCTCGGACCGACCGAGTTGTAGAAATCGGTCTCACCGATTTTGGCTTAGGCCAGAGCACACGCGTTTTCGGTCTGACCGAAAATTGCAAATCGGTGTGACCGAGTTCGATTCTTTGTGAAACCCTAGCAGTCTCGGTACCACCAAACTGTGACTCGGTCTGACCGAGTTCACTAGTTTAGGTTCCAAAAGCTGCTTCGGTATCACCGAGTTTACAAATCGGTAGATCCGGAATGCTTTCTGTGAAGAACTAAAACTAAGTTTTTAAGTCATCCTTTTTGCAAAACTCCTGTACTTTGTGATGCTCATCTACTCTACCTCATCTATAACCTATTCACAGGGTCTGCTGTCAGAGTATTTGTAGACATGTCTGACCAGAGTGATAGTCAGAACAGGTCTGAGCAACACGTACAGATGAGTGAGGGTTCAGATCCCTCTAGCAGTTATGATGATGGCAGCAGGAGCACTCCCAGCAATCTGCCAAAGGCTGCCACCAGGACAAGGAAGAAGAGGAATTCTGACTCTGAAGATGAAGATTATGTGGCAGTTGAAGATGAAGCCACTTCAAAGAAGAAAGTGCCGAAGAAAGAGTATAGCTCAGCTGCTGCAACTAAGCCAGGTCTGAAAACTAAGATGCCAGCAAGAAGACAGCCCATGTCTAAGCCAAGAAAAGTTGCCATAGGAGAAACAATGGAGTTCACTCTTGAACCCAAGGAAACTGGAGATGGTAAGAAGAGAAAAAAAAGGTCAAGAAGACCATTGCCAGAGTTATTGGGAAGCCATCAATGATGAGAGATTCTGAAGAAGAGGAAGAGGATGCTGCACCAGGACCCAAAGCTCAAAAGCTTATGGGAGATATGCAATCAAAGCAGGGGCTGCTCCATCAAAGCCCAAAGCTGCTCCCAAGGCTGCTGCTCCAGCTCCAAAGCCAAAACCCAAGAGGAGCACTAGAAACATACCTGCAGAAGAGAAGAACAAGACCCCAGTGCCTCAAGCTGCTGAAGAAGAAGATGATGATTCTGTTGTTTTGAGGAAGCTGAAGCCCAAGATCCCTGACCACACAGATGCACACCCAGTTGCAGAGAACATGAAGATCAGGAAGGATGCAGGATTGAGACTATGGAGACAGTCTGATCCATATGCTATCAGGAGAAGAACTGCTGTGGACTACAGGTTTCACACTAAGGAACAGCAGGACTTTTATGAGACTGTTTTGCTTGACAAGGAGCCCATTGTGTGTGATATGAGATGGGTTGACTGGGAATTCATCAAAGAGAATGAGGATCACTTCCCTGGAGTGCTTGATAGCTTTAAGGCATGTGGAGTGGATACCTTTATTGCCCAGAAGCTCACCAAGTGGAATGATGAGCTCATCATGCAGTTTTACTCCACTGCCCACTTCTATCCAGATGGAAGGATTGTATGGATGTCTGAAGGTACTAGGTACCAATCTACAGTTGATGAGTGGGCCAAGCTCATAAATGCTCCTGAGGAACATGAGGATGACTTGGACATTTATGCAGAGAAGAAGAAAGACCACAACACTATGGCTAACATGTACAAGGAGATCCCAGATGCTGCTTTGGATACACATAAGCTTGGATCAGTTCACTACCTGTTGTCTGGTCTGCCAACAATCAACTGGATCTTAAGGCACACACTGCTACCCGAGTCAGGTGATCACAAGATGATCAGAGGACATGCTATAAACTTGCTGCATATATTTGATGTCCCACAGAAGTTCAAAGTCATGAGCCTGATTGTTGAAACAATCAAGAGGACTGCAGCTGATCAGAAGAGAAGTTGTGGGTATGCCCCACACATTCAGGAGCTAATCAACTCAAAGATGGGCAAAGGCAAGTACATCTTGGATAAGGAGCACCTGCCCATCTATCCTGAATTTTAAGACAACACTATTGTGATGAATGAGGATGAACCATCTTCAGCTCAAGCACATGAAAAGAGAGAGAAGGCTAAGGCAGAGAAGGCTGCAAAGATGCCAACTGTGGAAGAGGCATCTCAGGTATTCTTGAAGAGCAAGCAAGACCAGCTTGGATATCTGATCCAATCCACCCTGAGGATTGAGAAGGGCTTGGCCACCCTGACCAAGAACCAGGAGAGTCTGGAGAGGATCATTGAGCAGAAATTCTATGACCTTGATGTCAAGGTAACAGAAATCCAAACTGCAGTTGAGCAACTTCAGGAGGAAGCAGAGGAGAAGAAGGGCAAGTCTACCACAGATGCTTTTGCCAGAGTGCCCAGAGGACAGAGATCTGCTGCAGTGCCAGTGGCAGACACCAGAGCTACAACATCAGCACCAGTAGCTACAGCTCCAGTTCCACCTCCAGCAGCTACTCCACCAGCTCCAGCTACTTCATCAGAAGCCTTCGTCCTTGGAGTTCTCTCAACACCACCTCCCGAAGATCAAGCCTGAGAGTCGTTTAGCACTATGCATTTTCGAACTTTTTGGTAACTTGTTGCCAAAGGGGGAGAAAAATGTATAGATCATAGGCTTCGAGAGAGAGAGTGTTGGTTTTTATCTCTCTTTGCACTTATTTGGTTTGGTTTGAAACTTTATTGTGTGCTTGTGTGAGCTACTTGTGAGATACTTGTTTGATCTTGTGTTTGATCATATGCTACCCTTAATGCTTGTTGGATGATATATCTCTTATATCCTAGATGATCATTCACTTGTTTTGGTGATGAGTGCATGCTTTAACTTCTATCATTTTGAGCGCTCCACCAAGATGTATGTGACATGGAAGAGTAACCCATGATCCTAATCGATTGTGCATTTGCATTTAAAAGCAATTCTTAAATAATGCACAAATTTAGGGGCAGCTCTTGCTTTTCACATATTCTCAAAGCGACGATATTTTTCAATACTATTTATCATTTGTCGAAGCTTTGATCTATATGTTGTCATCAATTACCAGAAAGGGGGAGATTGAAAGTGCAACTATCCCTGGGTGGTTTTGGTAATTCCTAACAACATATAGCTCATTGAGCTAATGCTATTTCAAGATAGATATTTCAGGAAAGCTCAATGATTCGCATGGCATGTATTAGAAAGTGGACCCTTCAAAATGCTAAGGACAACAGATTGGCTCAAGCTCAAAGCACAAGACTCTACATTTTCTATTTTGGTGATCCAAGATCACATTGAGTCTATAGGAAAAGCCAATACTATTAAGAAGGGATGAGGTGTTGCTTAATGAGGTGCTTGCTCAAAATGCTTAGTGATATGCTCCAAAACCCTCCACTACTTTCTCATATCCACATATGTCCCAAACCAAAAGTCCAACTCGGCCCCACCGATTCTTTCTATCCGGCGCCACCGAGTTCAGTTGACATAGCCACTGCCAGAAACCCTAGTCTTTTCGGTCTCACCGATAGGGATCTCGGTCTCACCGAGATGGGATTGTAATCTCTCTGTTTCCCTTCGTAACGTTTCGGTCAAACCGAGATGAGCGATCGGTCCCACCGAGATTGCAATGCAAACACTCTGTTTCCTTTTCGTAACGTTTCGGTCCAACCGAGATGAGCGAATCGGTCCCACCGAGTTTGCCTGACCAACTCTCTGTTTGCCCATTACCAAAATCGGTCTCACCGAGTTTGTGTAATCGGTCTCACCGAGATTACGTTATGCCCTAACCCTAATGATATCGGTCCCACCGAGTTGACATGTCGGTCCCACCGAAACACCTAACGGTCACATTATGAACCAAATCGGTCTGACCGAGTTCTCTGAATCGGTCCCACCGAGTTTGGTGATTTGTGTGTAACGGTTAGATTTTGTGTGGAGGCTATATATACCCCTCCACCCACTCTTCATTCGTGGAGAGAGCCATCAGAACATGCCTACACTTCCAATACATATTTTCTGAGAGAGAACCACCTACACTTGTGTTGAGGTCAAGATATTCCATTCCAACCACATAAATCTTGATCTCTAGCCTTCCCCAAGTTGCTTTCCACTCAAATCTTCTTTCTACCAAATCCAATCCTATGAGAGAGAGTTGAGTGTTGGGGAGACTATCATTTGAAGCACAAGAGCAAGGAGTTCATCATCAACACACCATTTGTTACTTCTTGGAGAGTGGTGTCTCCTAGATTGGCTAGGTGTCACTTGGGAGCCTCCGACAAAATTGTGGAGTTGAACCAAGGAGTTTGTAAGGGCAAGGAGATCGCCTACTTCGTGAAGATCTACCCTAGTGAGGCAAGTCCTTCGTGGGCGACGGCCATAGTGGGATAGACAAGGTTGCTTCTTCGTGGACCCTTCGTGGGTGGAGCCCTCCGTGGACTCGCGCAGCCGTTACCTTTCGTGGGTTGAAGTCTCCATCAATGTGGATGTACGATAGCACCACCTATCGGAACCACGGATAAAAAATCTCCGTGTCAACATTGCGTTTGCTCCCTCAAACTCATCCCTTTACCTTCATTTGCAATTGTTTTACATTCCGCTGCTATACTCTTAGAATTACATGTGTAGGTTGATTGCTTGACTTGTGCTAAGTTGTTAAAATCTGCCAAGAACTAAAATTGGGAAAAGGCTAGATTTTTATTTGGTCAAGTAGTCTAATCACTCCCCCTCTAGACATACTTTCGATCCTACAGATACTTGGGGTCGGCCCCCTTTTTGAAGGCCCGGCCTGAAGAATTCGACTCCGGGTTGGAAGGCCCGTACGCTCGCACCTCACACGTTCCGAGTAGAGATCGTTCGCACGAAATCACTAGTTGAGGAGTACTCATTACAAAGATCACTCCCACCTTCCCAGGTTGCGACCAGTGGCGTGCTACATGTGCGCCACTTGTCGCAACCTGGGAGTTTTCCCTTTTTCGTAGATCCGTTTATTCAAAACGTTTTATCTCTTAAACCGTGCATCCAAATCTCAAACCGTTTTCACCGTTGGATTCCTCGCGTGGAGATCTTCAAAATTAGATCCCATGTTGATAGGTTTTGACGAACTTTTTTTCAAGAAAAAAACCGAACGAAAATACCGAATCGGGAGCACGGGTTTTTCCCTATCCGAAAGAGGCACGCCCGTGCCTCTCGCGAAATCACAACCATGTCTCTCAGGGAAGCAAAACCTTGCCTCTCGTGGAAGGAAAAAAAAAACATGTTTTTTTCCGTTTCCGAAAGGCACAGCCGTGCCTCTCGCGAAAGCACAACCGTGCCTCTCGTGGAAGTAAAACCGTGCCTCTCGCGAAAGAAAAAAAAATAGAAAACACATTTTTTCCCGTTTCCGAGAGACACGGCCGTGACTCTTGCGAAAGCACAACCGTGCCTCTCGCGGAAGCAAAACCGTGCCTCTCGCGGAAGCAAAATAAATAGAAAACACGTTTTTTTCGTTTCCGAAAGGCACAGCCGTGACTCTCGCGAAAGCACAACCGTGCCTCTTGCGGAAGCAAAACCGTACCTCTCGCGGAAGGAAAAAAAATAGAAAACGTATTTTTATTTCATTTCCGTTGTGCTTTCGCGGAAGCAAAACCATGACTCTTGTGAAAGAAAAAATGCATTTTTTCGCGCAAAAATTGTTTTTGACCCAAAAGCTAAGGAAGACCGGTGAAAAACTGAAACGTCGAATAAAACCAAAAAAATCGTTTAAAAAGCCGAAAACAGGTGCGAAAAAATAAAATAAAACAAAATCCAGAGGGAGCGTCTAGAGCGCGACACTGGGCGGGCGGCTGAGAGCGCGCCAAGTGGCACTGATCGTTGCGAGGCTCCCGAAGGAGCGCTCGTTAACTAGTTGCTCTCGTTCGCATCATAGCATGGATTAACGCTGAGACCCGTACTTGACTCTTTTCCAACCTGAATAATTTTATCTGATGAAAAAATTAGTATACTTTGCACAATCGAACACAGAAGGAGTCCTTTTCCAAATAACTGTGCGTAGCTTCGCCATCATTGGCATGTCCGTTCTGGATGAGGGTAATGCCATTCTTTGTTACTACCGATAACGAGCGAAACGAAACGAAATATGGGACTTTTTTAGCCTAAATTAGCCTAAAACACGTTTTATATTTTGATGTGGAGGGAGTAATTTTTTGTACACTAGAGTAATAATGTAGTTGTTGCCTGCGAGCACTACGTCGCTTGCGCCGGCTACGGGATGTACGTGCCCCAAATCCTATTTAGCGCCTTAAGCACTGGATACCGGCGTTCTTGCAGCTTGACGCGCACCCCTGTTTGACCTTGGGCTTGGACCATTTAACTCTTTTTTTTCTTTAGAACATACGCCGGGCACGCTAGGTTCCCTAGTTCGGCCGGTCCATGCAAGATTTTTTCCTCACCGGTTTAGGAATCTTCGAGAAACTTCTATCAATTTTTTCAGAGAGGCTTTCTCCTAGTTTATTCCAAGACGAATTTTGTACAGCTTTTTGCTTTTCCTTTTTCTTTGTTTCTCGTTCTCGGAAATTTTGCTTATATTTACAAATATTTCTCAATTTCATTAGCATTTTTAGTCTTTAAAATTTTCAAATTCATGAACTTTTTTCAAATCCATGAGTTTTCTCAAAATCGACATTTTGTTTTTGAAATCCATGATTTTTTAAGAATCTGCACTTTGTTTCCAAATTCCCTAAAAAAAATTTGAAATGCATGAACCTTTTCAAAATTTTGAATATTTTTCAAATCCATGATTATTTTTCAAACTCATGTTTTTTTTCAAAATTTTATTTTTTCGAATTTGTAATTATTTTCAAAATTTGTGATTTTCCCAAATTTTATTAACCTTTTCAAATTCATGAACCTATTTTTTCAAAGTTTATGAACTTTTCAAATTTACGATCATTTTTTTGTTTTTTATTTCTTTTCAAAAGTCCACAGTCAGCCGGTCCATCGACCGACTAGGTGTAATTGGGCCGGCCCACAACACATCATGCGTGAGCGCCAGTTGGCGTGCTAGCGCCATGAGCGCAGGCTCGGAGGTGTCATCTGTGCTGTTCCATTTGTCTCAAAAAAAAATCTGTGCTGTTCCATGGAAACTTATATGTGTTCAGTGCGAATGTGTGAAAATTTCCTTTTGAAAATATTGCGATTTGGAGGCTGCACAGAAAAAAAATCTAGTCTAACAACAAACAAACTCAGTCCATTTAAAAAATCCATATCTGTTTACCTTTTGCGCACCACATGTGATAGTATAATGTTGTATTTTTTTTGCGGGGTAAAATGTTGTAAAATTTTGCGCATTCGAAAAAAGAAAGAACCCGTCCCTTCTTAATAATTGTCCCTAGCTGATTTGCAAAAAAGAATAATTGTTCCTTTTAGAGGAGAGTGTTGTCGTTCGTAAGATGCAAGACGGACAAAACCGGTTCGGCCCATCGATTGTCTTTTAGAGAAAAGCCAGGAACCCAACTTTATTTAGGGCCATCACAGTGAGTTTATCATAGGTCACAACGCAAGACATGCAAACCAAGTGTAGATCACCAGGATCAAGCCAAAGACGCGCATGCCAAGCAACATAGAAGGATAAATCTTAGGGCGTGTTTGGTTACATTGCCAATTCAGCCTGGCCCGCCGAACCTGGCTCTATTGAACCGGTTTGAGAGGATGCAAACCAAACAAACCCAGATGCACATAGTTTGGTTGCCTGCATGCCCCTAGTTGCATGAGACAACCATTTTCGACTCGGCGTTTGGTTGCCCGCATTGCATTAGGCGCACATATAACATGGTGTTTGGTTGCAATCTGCATAAGGTGTTGTCACCACTTCTAACTAGTGGTGAGCTTACCACACAGAATCTGAACATGTAGTGCCATCTACTTAAACAAATGACAGTTCATCCTAACTACTATCAAATGACAGTTCAAATTATTAAGAGCCATTGACTAAATAGGGGATAGTTCATCGATGCTACCAGCTCTTCCTCTTCCTCTCCTCTTTTTCTACTTCTGCTGCTGCTTCTGCTACTGCTGCTGCTACTTTTTGTTCTTCTTCCATCTTCTTCAAAATCCTGCACTGACTTCTGTTAAGCTACATCGCCTCTGCCCACTCCAACCTTTTGTTCTTCCAAGCGTCATTGTCAAATGCCTCCACACCATGGCCGGAGCTAACAACATTGTCAGGCTCGACATCTTCCTCCTTAGGCACGTGTTCATCAAAGCCTCACTGGAGGATCCAGTTATGCAGAATGCAACAAGCAAGAACTAGCTGAACTTGAGTGGAGTATGGGTGGAATGGCTTCTGATCCAGGATCTTAAACCTATTCTTCAGAGCTCCAAATGCCATCTCAACAGTTACTCTAAGGCTGGAGTGTCTGAGATTAAAAAGCTCCTGTGCAGTCCTAGGATAGTTCCTACCAGAGAACTCGTTGAGATGGTACCTTATTTTCCTGAAGGGTGGAAGAATACCCGACCGACATGCATAGCCAGCATCTCCAAGATAGAACTTGTCGTCGGGGATGTTGATCCCATCAGGTCGACTCATGCTGTCAGTGAGAATGTTAGCATCATGCGCTGACCCCTTCCAGCCAGCCAACAGATATGTGAACTTCAGATCAAAGTCAACAACAACAAGCACATTCTGGCTTGTGTAGTGCTTCCTCCCCCTGTATGCTGCTGACTGTGACCTAGGAACTCTGGCAGTGACATGAGTACCATCTATTGCCCCAATGCAATCCTGAAAATGGCATCACAAGCCTGTGTTAGTGCTCAACTTGAACAATACAAGCATATCAAGCCATGAAAAGTGTATATTGTCAATGCTCACCTTGAAGTATGGATACCATCCTGGGCTTCCGCGAATCTTGGGTGGAGTCTGACCAGATGGTCTCCTAATCATCTCTCCTCTAAGCTCCCCAACAGTATAAAGCACCTGCTTGAAGTACCTAGAGATGGTCTCCATTGATCTCCTGAACGTGTTGCGAATGATCCTGAACCTCTGGTTATGGCCAACAACATGGAGGAACATGGCCACTTGCTCTTCGACACTGGTGTTTGCTATCTTGTAACAGTCCCCTGCTCCTGAAGGTCTCGACAAGCCAGGCAAATGGTGCTCTTTTCATTCTAAGCATCCACAGAGCCTCGACGTCATTGCAGTTGTAGATGTAGTTCAGATTTTGGATCCTCTCCTGTTCCCGGGGAAACAATGGACCATAGCGGATCAAAGGTCTCCCAGCACGACGAACAGCTCTCTGGTGCATGAACATGACCCATGCCTGAATCACACTAATCAGTGCTGCTGCCTGGATTATCAGCCTCATCCGTGCGTCCATAACCTAGTCAACATCGACGGTTCGTTCAGTAGGAAATCGATCCTACACCTAGCTTAACGGCCTAACCACTGAGCTACACAAAGGGGGAGGGGGTGCTGCTTACCGGCATCGGAGACGAGGACGGCGTAGGGGAGCCATGGCACAGACTAGGTCGACCAGACGGTGGCCAACAGCAAGGGCAGCACCAGATCCGCCGCAAACGCCGCCGCCTCTTCCACCACCGCCGCCGCCTATAGCGCAGATCTGAAATCACAGCCGCCGCTGGTGGTGAGGTAGTAGGGAAGAAAGGGGGGCAGTGGCTATGGGTGAGCGAGTGAAAGGGGGGTGAGGCTAATTTGGCGCCGGGACGGCGCGGCAGATTTCCATCTCCCGCCATCCCCCTCGCCCTCGCCTCGCTCCCACCCGTGCGACCTCGCGTCGCACTCAGCCTGGCTCGCGAGTAACTGCCGATCCGAGCGTTTCCAGCGAGCCAGGCTCTGGGCTGCTTTGAGGAGCGTGCGATGCAGGCCCAACCGGAAAACCAGGCAACCAAACAGGCCTCTCCCTTCCCGCGCGGGCCTGGTTGGGCTCGATGCGGGCAACCAAACACGGCCTTAATGACTATTCTCATCAGGGTTCTGGGTGATAGCGGAGGCACGGATTTTGGAGACCACCAAGGTGACAACACCAACATCCACAACTTTAACGAGAAGGCTCCACTGCTCGACAATAACTACCATTCTGAACAAACAATTAGAAGGACAGTTCGGGAATAAGTGTTCAATCGTAAATTTGTTTCTGGTGGTCCATAAGGACCAACCAAAAGTGGCAAATGCAATCCAGAACACACGAGCAAACTGGCTCAAGTAATTTTGTACTTCCTCCGTCCGGAAATATTTGTCATTAAAATGGATAAAAGGGGATGTATCTAGACGTATTTTAGTTTTAGATACATCTCTTTTTATCCATTTTGATGACAAGTATTTTCGGACAGAGGGAGTAAGATGTTAAGTAACTCATCTAGGCTAGTTCATACGTAAGTGTAGCATTTTTGCTTAATAGTGTTATACACCCTCTTTTTTTGGACGCTGATAAGTGCCACACGTGTGGGCGTTAGGGGGTCTGTCCACATATTTTGTGTGGTGTATAAAAGGAACAGCCCACACACCTACGTGTGGGCAAAACAAGTAATGCCTACACACCTCTTTTTTCCCCTCCCGATCCCTCTCACACGCGTGCATGTGGGCGAAATAGATAACGCCCACACGCTCCGTACGTCAGGCCTCGTACCTCGTGGTCCCGCACGCCCCACGTGACAGTCACCGCGCGCCCGCAGTTGCCATGGTCCAGACCCTCGTCCATGTTCGTTTAACTGTAGTTGCCATGTCATTGAACTACGGTTGCCATGTCGGACAACTACAGTTGCCATGGTTGCTCAACTGCAGTTGCCATCTCATGTCAAAAGTTCCAGATGCCATTTTTGGGCAACTGCGGCTGTTGCCATGTATGGTCTGGTTTACTATAGTTGCCATGATTTGGAAACTTTAGGGGTTTGCCACCTACTAACACTAGGCAGTTGCCATGTATGGTCTGGTTTACTACAGTTGCCATGATTTGAAAACCTTAGGAGTTGCCACCTACTAACACTAGGCAGTTGCCGTGTAGCACTACAAAAAGACATGTCAAAACAACATGTTCGGGTAAAAAAGAGAGAGTTGCCATCTGCTTACAAGCACACTAGGGTAGTTGCCGTGTACCCTGCAAAATACATTGCAACTGACATGTTTGGGTAAAAAAAAAGAGTTGCCACCTGCTTATAAAGCACACTAGGGCAGTTGCCATGTACACTGCAAAACACATGGCAAGTGGCAACTTGGGTGTGGGAGATGAGACGAACGTGTGGGCGAGATGGCAAATGCCCACACACTAGCCCTTATGCGTGAGTGGAAAGTGGCGTGTGGGCGAACTGCTGAATGCCCACACACCAGCCCCTCCCGTGTGGTGAAACGGCCGTGTGGGCGACCGGATGAATGTCCACACACCAGCCCAGTCCTACGTGGCACTAGAAACATGCCAAGATTCGTGCGCTCACAAACGGACGCGGATCCACGCGTGTGGGCGAGATGCAAACGCCCACACGTGTGGGCGTTAGTGTTTTCGCTTTTTTTGGTGGCATGGGTCTAATACACCCTCAGAATAATAAGGACAACCAACGCGTGCACCGACAAACATACGTACATCGGTATGGGTACGCAACCATGCAGTACAATCCTACTCGTACTATATTGTAGGGTTAGCCATTTGCTAGGAGTAGTTGCTCTATGCTTATGGATTTTATTTGTATGTGACGATGGTGTATGGTTATGGATTTTCTTTGTAGGGTTAGCCATTTTATGCTTATGGATTTTGTTAGCATTGTTAGTTGATACTCCAGATAAGCTTATAACTTTTTTGTAGTTGGTGTTGCATGAATCTATAAGCCGATGTTGTAAGTTGTAACCTCTACACAAAACTAAGGCGTGACTAGCTCTGGCTTGTGTGTGTGTGTGTGTTGAAGGACAACTTAAATTCTTTTACTCATGCTAGCCAAGGCAGTTATGCCTTTGTTGTAGAAAATTAAGCTTCACTATGTTACCAAAGGTATCTATGTTCTATGCACCTCTGGATTTATTACTGGCTCAGTTCAAAACTGGATATCATGTGTTTTTTGACGCAAATATCTATTTACCAAGGTCATAAATTTGAGGTTTCGTTAGATCACAACAATCAACGAAACCAACATAGTTTCTCGGGGTTCCCTCACCCACATGCTTCTTTCATAAGTCGAAGTTGATTTGTAGGACTTAGGAACTTTTAATTCTTTTCCTCAAGTAGTTGGGAGGGCTTTACTTGGAAAATGATGACCATGATCGAGAGAAACTCTGATAGTGTTGTCTGTCCTGATCACATCGCTGACTAAGTCGGGCACGATCTTCTCGACAAAAATATATCGAATACATAAATATAATATTTATGATCTTAATATTTGTGTATAGCATTATTGTTTGCACTGCACAAAATAACTAATTTGTTGGAGTAATTACAAATGACTTCGTTACCACACTAGTTATTGTATTTTAAGGGGAACTAATATCATTGATAATTTCTTATGCATAACAAAGTTTGCTCGCATTTTACTTCAAGTAAGCTGACCATGTTTTCCAGATGTAGATAAATTTAGTTGCACTGCACAAAATGAACGGGCGGTTGGTCAACAGTATGTTTTGTTGGCATTGTCTCTACATAAGATCGGTAATGGGTATGAACTCTTGCGTGCATGTACTGCCTTGATGACTCTCTTTTTTGTGAAATCACTGCCTTGATGACTATAAGTTTCAGAATGCTCTTTCACTTTTGGTGAGTGCCTCTGTATGTGATTGCTGTCCATTGCGATTCGAGAAAGCGAACGCCACTTATAATAATCTAATGGCTAATCTAATACATCCTCGGAACAAGGACAACCAACACGTGCACGTGACAAACATACGTACTCCATCGGTACGGTTACGCAACCATGCAGTACAATCCTACTCGTACTATATTGTACCGTTGTGCACGGCGGCCAAGATGGAGTACACGGCCCGGATCAGCTCCGCGGAGACGTGGGGCACCGAGGCCGGCACGCTGAGCAGCACCAGCGCCACGACCGCCGCGCCGAACGCCGGCCGCTCGCGCGCCAGCAATGCGAACAGGGCGCCGAGTGCCTCGCGCAGGGCGGCAACGTACAGCACGTAATGCCGACGCTCCAGCTCCGTCCACTCAGCCGGGGGCGCGAAGACGTCGACGCCACCCTCGTACTCTGGATCTTCCTCGTCCTCCTCGTCTGCTGATGCCGCCTCCACCTCGCGGATGCGCCGCCACAGCGTGGCCATGCCCTCGTCGACCTTCCGCCCGTCCGAATCCAACGGCGAGTCCGCGGGCTCGAACTCGCCGTCGTCGTCCCGCGGACGACCGCCTCCCGACGCGAGGCAGAGGATCACTCTGCTCCCGAGGGCGCGGCGAGCGCCGAACCGTACCGTCGCCGCGGCGGCGACGCCGGGACACAGCCGGATGAAGTCGACGCGCTGGCGGGGGAGCAGCATGCGCTGCGCGCTCCAAGCGCCACAGGCTCTTCCCGCTGCCATGCGCATTGCCATGAGCCTACTACGGCGGCAATGGCCAACAAGACAAGAGCGCGCGCGAATCTCAACGCAAGGCGCTGCTATGGCGGGGGCGGGAACGTGCAATGGCCAACAAGACAAGCCGCCATAGGGTGGCGTGGACCGGCGTAGCGAAGAGGGCTAGCTTTGCCTTAGGAGGAACGAGGAGGCCAGAGCGTGGCCGAAATTCGACGTGGCAGCCTAGCCCAATTTGGCCGTAGGGCGAGGGGAAAAGGTGAGCGGGGAATGGATGGTCTTGCGCCGTCGCGTCGGCATCTCCAAATGGGTTAGTTTGGCAGGGCGGCTCGGCCGTGGCGTGTCCGCGTGCGCGAGCGCGTCCGTTGTCCTGTACGCCGCGGGCGGCCCTGTTCGCGCGCCTGAGCACCCAGGACCCGGTGTCGTGTAGCCCGGTTTGTCAATTTAGCAACGGATCCAGCCATGATGGTGATGTATAGAATGTTGGATCCGGCCACGACGAAGACGACAAAGATGCTCCAGGACAAGATCCTCCCTAGGCATACTCAATCTCCGTCACGGTGAGCTCCCAATTGTTTGTGACCTTCGCGCCGATGTATTTTTGTAGGGGGTAGTTGTCGTATGCTTATGTTTTTTTTTGGTAGGAGTAGTTGCTCTATGCTTATGGATTTTATTTGTACATGACGATGGTGTATGGTTATGGATTTTCTTTGTAGGGTTAGCCATTTTATGCTTATGGATTTTGTTCGCATTGTTAGTTGATACTCCAGATATGCTTATAACTTTTTTGTAGTTGGTGTTGCATGAATCTATAAGCCGATGTTGTAAGTTGTAACCTCTACACAAAACTAAGGCGTGACTAGCTCTGGCTTGTGTGTGTGTGTGTTGAAGGACAACTTAAATTCTTTTACTCATGCTAGCCAAGGCAGTTATGCCTTTGTTGTAGAAAATTAAGCTTCACTATGTTACCAAAGGTATCTATGTTCTATGCACCTCTAGATTTATTACTGGCTCAGTTCAAAACTGGATATCATGTGTTTTTTGACGCAAATATCTATTTACCAAGGTCATGAATTTGAGGGTTTTTTAGATCACAACAATCAACGAAATCAACATAGTTTCTCGGGGTTCCCTCACCCACATGCTTCTTTCATAAGTCGAAGTTGATTTGTAGGACTTAGGAACTTTTAATTCTTTTCCTCAAGTAGTTGGGAGGGCTTTACTTGGAAAATGATGACCATGATCGAGAGGAACTCTGATAGTGTTGTCTGTCCTGATCACATCGCTGACTAAGTCGGGCACGATCTTCTCGACAAAAATATATCGAATACATAAATATAATATTTATGATCTTAATATTTGTGTATAGCATTATTGTTTGCACTGCACAAAATAACAAATTTGTTGGAGTAATTACAAATGACTTCGTTACCACACTAGTTATTGTATTTTAAGGGGAACTAATATCATTGATAATTTCTTATGCATAACAAAGTTTGCTCGCATTTTACTTCAAGTAAGCTGACCATGTTTTCCAGATGTAGATAAATTTAGTTGCACTGCACAAAATGAACGGGCGGTTGGTCAACAGTATGTTTTGTTGGCATTGTCTCTACATAAGATCGGTAATGGGTATGAAATAAATCACTCCATCTATTGGCTGCATATGTCCACACCCCAGCCATTGCATTTGCAATGGATTGAACTTAGGTGTGATATTCATAAGACTAATCAATGAATATATTGTTTTCATTCTTGACATTTTTGTCCTATGCAGAGTTATATTTTCGGTTACAATGCACAAGAGAAGATGACAACAACGCTACAAATTTACCTATTGGGTTAAGCACCGACGGGTTTCGTCGGGATTTGTTTCGTTGGTGATTGTATTGAAAAACTGGATATAGACTAATGTGAAAATTATTCTTGCCATCTCCTTTCTATAGTGTAGCCTCTAGTTGGGTAAGAGGCGCAACCTGTAGACTAGTCGAAATGTTGAGTAGTTTAGGAATCTTTAGATTTTGATATGTGCCCTCTAGTCTCTAGTTATTTATGAGGATGGTATAGGAATCTTTGGACTTAGATCTTTTTCATACATGGGTTGTGAACTATGTGAGATTGGTCAACATATTCGAAAGTATTATGCAATGCAATAGTCTTCTATGATGAATGATAATGTTTATGCCCCTTCAGACATACATGTGGTCTTTCTGGCATTTCAACTGCAATAAAAATCATTCCACCATTTGAATTGCGATGAAACTTTCTGGCAAAAGAAAGTAAATAAATTATAGACATTTGTATGAAAAAAGCAACTTCAAATGAAAGAGTACTTTGCGCGGTTATATATTGTAAGCCTCTTGCGGTGTGACAATATTTTGAGGCGGTTCTACATGGGAAACCAGTTGCGGCGTTAAGAAATTGGAGGCAATTTCATAAACTGCCTCCACCATGTCGAGTGTTGCCGACCCATGTACGAGAACCGCTCCAAAGACCTATTATGTACTAGTGCTAGCTTTTTTTAGTGTCAATGTAACTCAATATATGAGCAATAAAATATCACCTATCTCCTGCATAAATTTAGAAGATGCGCTCACTACCACGCCGTCTCACCATGGGAGAGGCGCAATCATGGGAGGACGATATTTCTCCCAGTATGTTGATAGAAATTATAGGAAAGACCGAGAACCAACTAGTGGTTGGATGATTAGGAGGGTGGTGGTATCCTGGATTAAACCTCGAGTTTGACGCTTTGTTGTCTCTTTAAAATAGATTAAATATAGGAAAGTTCTCTAGGATGATTCTTTGATAAGTAAGGATACAACCTATAAAAATAGTTATTAACTCTGGCTTATGGATATGTGTACTCTATGGGAAAATAGGGTTAGCACACGGATTGTGTCCATGGAGTACAAATCCCAATGAACTATATATGGATGTTTCTTCTCAAAAAATAACTATATTGGGATGTTCACCACTATTTTCCCCCTCTAGTGAATTCATAGTCTGCAAATAATTATTAGGTTAGGATAGTAATTAATATTGATTTCATAATTATCTAGTTGGTGTGTCATGTATTCATCTGTCTTTGTCTGTAAATACATTATATACAATTGTCTTATTAAAAAAGCTATACAAAGTATAAAATGGCACGAAACATACTACTCCCTCCGTAAAAAAATATAAGAGCATTTAGTGATCTAAACGCTCTTACATTTTATTACAGAGGGAGTACAATTTAGTACAATTTTTGCTTGAAAATTTTGCGACATGTCAAAATGGCGTATCAGGGTTACATTTCCTCTAACTCCATCCCTGGTTGGGATTTAGGTACATATACATTTAATTCCTAAAAATCTCAAAGGACCATGTGTGGTATCATGACATGGGTGAGAGTTTAGTATCACATGAGAAGGGGAGGAGAGTTGGGACCAGCTCACAAGAGATTCTCTTCCACATCCCATTGAAGCATGAGAAGAGGAGTGATACACGTAAGTTCCTCCTCTGCCACATGCCACATCATGTTTCATGAGCGAGCCAAGCCGCAACTCAAACATATGTGATATGTGCCCTTTAGTTTTGCCTATTAAAAATGAGAAATTAGTTGTTAATTAGTTACAGTCAAACGAACGCATTACTTGCAGCCTTATCAAGCCCAAGAAGGCCGTTGATGATGCTGGGTGGTAGTTTTTGTCCTTCCTGGCTTGATGTGTGATTTGTCCATCCCTTTCTTACTGGGTTATGTGAATGCAATATTTAGTATGTGTGTAAATATGCATGTTCTATGTTTAGTACATACTCTCATTATTAGCTTACAATTTGAGATTAATATTGTTAGCACCATCATCATGATTTACTTATGGATTAAATTAATAAAAAAATACTAATATATCGAACAAGGCTTGTCTACAATCTTACCCCAAATGTCCAGGAATTGGATTAGAGCCGGGAGCGACAGCTGACCTCGCACGTCACGAACCCATGCATGATGTGCCACACCCCTCGGACACTACCTAACAAGGAAGGCCTTTCATCTTGACAAGCACCACAAGGTCTGGAGCAAGCTGCTGAATGCTGAGGTTGTCTATACAGTGATGCTGGCAGAATATAACTGAATGACCATCATGGACCTGGATCATGGAAGATGATGCCCAATATATAGCTTTTGTGCCAAAAAATATGTACTGTTGGACTAATACTTGGTAACTTCAATTTTGAGTTGTAAATGTATACCCTACATTTTGTAACGGTGGGTGCAATTAACTCTCATACTGTCATTTTCACTATCCAATTAAGCACTCTTGTGCTTGCATGCCTTACTTTGTGGAGTAAAAAGAGATCGTTTTAGTGGAGCGATTTGTGAGTAGAAAGTGGTATGACAATCACAAAATGAAGTTCAACAACGCAAGTTTTTAACTTATATTGTAGCTTGTGTTCTTTGGCGATTTCCCCATAGGATGAAAATGGTCATTTTTTTTATGAAAACTTACAAAGCCAAGTTTCTACCTAATGCCCATATGTACGAATTTTTTCCACAAAGTCTTGAAACTTCAAAGTGTGATTTTTTCAGTGGTTTAAAATATGGTTTGGAACACTTATGTCCCAACTACATAGTAAAATTTGTCAGTTTACTACATACATTCAACGGTGCAAATTTACAAGTAGCAAGAATGAGTAGAAATGTAAAATTGCAGTGAGCAAGCAATCACTATGAGAATGCAAGAATGAACTAAAACATACACCTAGTGATGGTTTTGAAAGTTTTAATATGTTGATCAAAGTGGATATTCAAAACAAAAAGAAACAGAGCATTTGAGTTCCACATCCATTGTTGTTTATGTGCTAGCTTTTAAAGAAAGATTTGTGGCACTTTCGGCCATCCCAGTTCATTGCCGAAACCAAAACAGTTTGGTGCATGTGTTCGGGAACGTAGTATTTCAAACAATTTTCCTACGATCACGCAAGATCTATCTAGGAGAAGCATAACAACGAGCGGGGAGAGTGTGTCCACATACCCTCGTAGACCGAAAGCGGAAGCGTTTAGTAACGCGGTTGATGTAGTCGAACGTCTTCGCGATCCAACCGATCAAGTACCGAACGCACGACACCTCCGTGATCTGCACACGTTCAGCTCGGTGACGTCCCTCGAACTCTAGATCCAGCTGAGGCCGAGGGAGAGTTTCGTCAGCACGACGGCGTGGTGACGGTGATGATGAAGTTGCCGATGCAGGGCTTCACCTAAGCACTACGACAATATGACCGAGGTGGAAAACTGTGGAGGGGGGTACCGCACACGGCTAAGAGATCAACTTGTGTGTCTATGGGGTGCCCCCTTGCCCACGTATATAAAGGAGAGGGGAAGAGGAGGCCGTCCTAGGAGGGGCGCGCCTATAGGGGGAGTCCAACTAGGATTCCCAATCCTAGTTGGAGTCCCCTTCCTTTTCCAAGAGGGGAGAGAGGGAAGAAGTAGGAGAGGGAGAAGGAAAGAGAGGGGGGCGCCGCCCCCTCCCTAGTCCAATTCGGACTTCCATGGTGGGGGCGCATGGCAACCCCTTGAGGCCCCTTTCTCCTTTCTCGTATGGCCCATTAAGGCGCACACTTCCCCCGGCGAATTCCCGTAACTCTCCGGTACTCCAAAAAATACCCGAACCACTCAGAACCTTTCCGATGTCCGAATATAGCCTTCCAATATATCGATCTCTACATCTCGACCATTTCGAGACTCCTCGTCATGTCCGTGATCTCATCCAGGACCCCGAACAAACTTCAGTCATCAAATCACATAACTCATAATACAAATCGTCATCGAACGTTAAGCGTGCGGACCCTACGGGTTCGAGAACGATGTAGACATGACCGAGACACATCTTCGGTCAATAACCAATAGCGGAACCTGGATGCTCATATTGGCTCCTACATATTCTACGATGATCTTTATCGGTCAAACCGCATAACAACATACGTTGTTCCCTTTGTCATCGGTATGTTACTTGCCCGAGATTCGATCGTCGGTATCATCATACCTAATTCAATCTCGTTACCAGCAAGTCTCTTTACTCGTTCCGTAGTGCATCATCCCGCAACTAACTCATTAGTCACATTGCTTGCAAGGCTTATAGTGATGTGCATTACCGAGAGGGCCTAGAGATACCTCTCCGACAATCGGAGTGACAAATCCTAATCTCGATCTATGCCAACTCAACAAACACCATCGGAGACACCTGTAGAGCATCTTTATAATCACCCAGTTACGTTGTGACGTTTGATAGCACAATAAGTGTTCCTCCGGTATTCGGGAGTTGCATAATCTCATAGTCATAGGAACATGTATAAGTCATGAAGAAAGCAATAGCAATAAACTAAATGATCATTATGCTAAATTAACGGATGGGTCTTGTCCATCACATCATTCTCTAATGATGTGATCCCGTTCATCAAATGACAACACATGTCAATGGCTAGGAAACTTAACCATCTTTGATTAACGAGCTAGTCTAGTAGAGGCATACTAGGGACACTCTGTTTGTCTTTGTATTCACACATGTACTAAGTTTCCGTTAATACAATTCTAGCGTGAATAATAAACATTTATCATGATGTAAGGAAATATAAATAACAACTTTATTATTGCCTCTAGGGCATATTTCCTTCAGTCTCCCACTTGCACTAGAGTCAATAATCTAGTTGACATCGCCATGTGATTTAACACCAATAGTTCACATCACCATGTGATTAGTTCACATCGCCATGTGACTAATACCCAAAGGGTTTTACTAGAGTCAATAATCTAGTTCACATCGCTATGTGATTAACACCCAAAGAGTACTAAGGTGTGATCATGTTTTGCTTGTGAGAGAAGCTTAGTCAATGGGTCTGTCACATTCAGAGCCGTATGTATTTTGCAAGTTTCTATGTCTACAATGCTCTGCACGGAGCTACTCTAGCTAATTGCTCCCACTTTCAATATGTATCCAGATTGAGACTTAGAGTCATCCGGATCAGTGTCAAAGCTTGCATCGGCGTAACTCTTTACGATGAACTCTTTATCACCTCCATAACTGAGAAATATCTCCTTATTCCAGTAAGGATAATTTTGACCGCTGTCTAGTGATCCACTCCTGGATCACTATTGTACCCTCTTGCTAAACTCATGGTGAGGTTCACAATAGGTTTGGTACACAACATAGCATACTTCATAGAACCTATGACTGAGGCATAGGGAATGAATTTTCATTCTCTTTCTATTTTCTACAGTGGTCGGGCATTGAGTCTGACACAACTTCACACCTTGCAACACAGGCAAGAACTCCTTCTTCGACTGTTCCATTTTGAACTACTTAAAAATCTTTTCAAGGTATGTACTCAGTGAAAAAAAAACTTATCAAGCGTCTTGTTCTATCTCTATAGATCTTGATGCTCAATATGTAAGCAGCTTCCTTGAGGTCTTTCTTTGAAAAACTCCTTTCAAACACTCCTTTATGCCTTCCAGAAAAATTCTACATTACTTCCGATCAACAATATGTCATTCACACATACTTATCAGAAATGTTGTTGTGCTCCCACTCACTTTCTTATAAATACAGGCTTCACCGCAAGTCTGTATAAAACTATATGCTTTGATTAACTTATCAAAGCGTATATTCCAACTCCGATATGCTTGCACCAGTCCATAGATGGATCGCTGGAGCTTGCACATTTTGTTAGCACCTTTAGGATTGACAAAACCTTCTGGTTGTATCATATACAACTCTTCTTTAATAAATCCACTAAGGAATGCAGTTTTGATATCCATTTGTTAGATTTCATAAAATGTGGCAATTGCTAACATGATACGGACAGACTTTAAGCATCGATGCGAGTGAGAAAATCTCATCGTAGTCAACATCTTGAACTTGTCAAAAACCCTTTTCGACAAGTCGGGCTTTGTAGATAATAACACTACTATCAGCGTCCGTCTTCCTCTTGAAGATCCATTTATTCTCAATGGCTTGCCGATCATTGGGCAAGTCCACCAAAGTCCACAGTTTGTTCTCACACATGGATTATATCTCAGATTTCATGGCCTTAAGCCATCTGTTGGAATCTGGGCTCATCATCGCTTCCTCATAGTTCGTAGGTTCATCATGGTCTAGTAACATGACTTCCAGAACAGGATTACCATACCACTCTGGTGCGGATCGTACTCTGGTTGACCTACAAGGTTCGATAGTAACTTGATCTGAAGTTTCATGATCATCATCATTAACTTCCTCACTAATTGGTGTAGGCATCATTGGAACTGATTTGAGTGATGAGTTACTTTCCAATTCGAGAGAAGGTACAATTACCTCATCAAGTTCTACTTTCCTCCCACTCACTTCTTTCGAGAGAAACTCCTTCTCTATAAAGGATCCACTCTTAGCAACAAAGATCTTGCCTTCGGATCTGTGATAGAAGGTGTACCAACAGTTTCTTTCGGGTATCCTATGAAGACACACTTCTTCGATTTGGGTTTGATCTTATTAGGCAGAAATTTTTTCACATAAGCATCGCAACCCCAAACTTTAAGAAATGACAGCTTAGGTTTCTTGCTAAACCACAGTTCATACGGTGTCGCCTCAACAGATTTTTAGACGGTGCCCTATTTAACGTGAATGTAGCTGTCTCTAATGCATAACCCCAAAACGATAGTGGTAAATCGGTAAGAGACATCATAGATCGCACCATATCTAATAAAGTACGCTTACGATGTTCGGACACACCATTACGCTGTGGTGTTCCAGGTGGCGTGAGTTGCGAAATTATTCCACATTGTTTCAAATGAAGGCCAAACTCGTAACTCAAATATTCGCCTCCACGATCAGATCGTAGAAACTTTATTTCCTTGTTACGATGATTCTCAACTTCACTCTGAATTTCTTTGAACTTTTCAAATGTTTCAGACTTGTGTTTCATTAAGTAGATATACCCATATCTGCTCAAATCATCTGTGAAGGTCAGAAAATAACGATACGCGCCTCGAGCCTCAACACTCATCGGACCGCATACATCGGTATGTATTATTTCCAATAAGTCAGTGGCTCGCTCCATTGTTCCGGAGAACGGAGTCTTAGTCATATTGCCCATGAGGCATGGTTCGCAAGCATCAAATGATTCATAATCAAGTGATTCCAAAAGTCCATCCGCATGGAGTTTCCTCATGCGCTTTACACCACTATGACCTAAACGGCAGTGCCACTAGTATGTTGCACTATCATTATCAATTTTGCATCTTTTGGCATCAATATCATGAATATGTGTATCACTACGATCGAGATTCAATAAACCATTCACCTTGGGTGTATGACCACAGAAGGTTTTATCCATATAAACAGAAGAACAATTATTCTTTGACTTAAATGAATAATCGTATTGCAATAAACATGATCCAATCATATTATGCTCAATGCAAACACCAAATAACATTTATTTTAGGTTCAACACTGATCCCGAAGGTAAAGGGAGTGTGCGATGGTGATCTTATCAACCTTTGGAATCATTCCCAACACACATCGTCACCTCGTCCTCAGCTAGTCTTTGTTCATTTTGTAACTCCTGTTTCGAGTTACTAATCATAGCAACTGAACCAGTATCAAATACCCAGGGGCTACTATGAACACTAGTAAAGTACACATCAATAACATGTATATCATATATACTCTTGTTCACTTTGCCATCCTTCTTATCCACCAACTATTTGGGGCAGTTCCGCTTCCAGTGACCATTTCCTTTGCAGTAGAAGCACCAGTTTCAGGCTTGGGTCTATCTTTGGGCTTCTTCATGGGAGTGGCAACTTGCTTGCCATTCTTCTTGAAGTTCCCTTTCTTTCCCTTGCCCTTTTACTTGAAACTAGTGGTCTTGTCAACCATCAACATTTGATACTTTTCTTGATTTCTACCTTCGTCGATTTCACGAAGAGCTCGGTAATCGTTTTTCGTCATCCCTTGCATATTATAGTTCATAACGAAGTTCCAGTAACTTGGTGATAGTGACTAGAGAACTCTGTCAATCACTATCTTATCTAGAAGATTAACTCCCATTTGATTCAAGCGATTGTAGTACTCAGACATTCGGAGCACATGCTCACTGGTTGAGCTATTCTCCTCCATCTTGTAGGCAAAGTACTTGTCAGAGGTCTCATACCTCTCGACTCGGGCATGAGTCTGAAATACCAATTTCAGCTCTTGGAACATCTTATATGCTCCGTGGCATTCAAAACGTTTTTGAAGTCCCGGATCTAAGCCGTAAAGCATGGCGCACTAAACTATCAAGTAGTCATCATACCGAGCTTGCCAAACGTTCATAACGTCTGCATCTGCTCCTGCAATAGGTCCGTCACCTAGTGGTGCATCAAGGACATAACTCTTCTGTGCAGCAATGAGGATAATCCTCAGATCACGGACCCAGTCCGCATCATTGCTACTATCATCTTTCAACTTATTTTTCTCTAGGAACATATCAAAAAATAAAACAGGGGAGCTATACGCGAGCTATTGATCTACAACATAGATATGCAAAAACTATCAGGACTAAGTTCATGATAAATTAAAGTTCAATTAATCATATTACTTAAGAACTCCCACTTAGATAGACATCCCTCTAGTCATCTAAATGATCACGTGATCCATATCAACTAAACCATGTCCGATGATCACATGAGATGGAGTAGTTTTCAATAGTGAACATCACTATGTTGATCATATCTACTATATGATTCACACTCGACCTTTCCGTCCCAGTGTTCCAAGGCCATATCTGCATATGCTACGCCCGTCAAGTTTAACCTGAATATTCTGTGTGTGCAAAACTGACTTGCACCCGTTGTATGTGAACATAGAGCTTTTCACACCCAATCATCACGTGGTGTCTCGGCACGACGAACTGTAGCAACGTGCATACTCAGGGAGAACACTTATACCTTGAAATTTAGTGAGGGATCATCTTATAATGCTACCGCTGTACTAAGCAAAATAAGATGCATAAAGGATAAACATCACATGCAACCAAAATAAGTGATATGATATGGCCATCATCATCTTGTGCCTTTGATCTCCATCGCCAAAGCACTGTCATGATCACCATCGTCACCGGCTTGACACCTTGATCTCCATTGTAGCATCGTTGTCATCTCACCAACTATTGCTTCAACGACTATATCTACCGCTTAGTAATAAAGTAAATCAATTACATGGCAATTGCATTTCATACAATAAAGCGACAACCATATGGCTTCTGCCAGTTGCCGATAACTGTTACAAAACATGATCATCTCATACAACAATTTATATATCATCACGTCTTGACCATATCACATCATAGCAAGCCCTGCAAAAACAAGTTAGACGTCCTCTACTTTGTTGTTGCAAGGTTTACGTGGCTGCTACAGGCTTAGCAAGAACCGTTCACCTACGCATCAAAACCACAACGATTTTTCGTCAAGTGTGTTGTTTTAACCTTCAACAAGGACCGGGCGTAGTCACACTCGATTCAACTAAAGTTGGAGAAACAGACACCCACTAGCCACCTGTGTGCGAAGCACGGCGGTAGAACCAGTCTCATGAACGCGGTCATGTAATGTCGGTTTGGGCCGCTTCATCCAACAATACCGCCAAATCAAAGTATGACATGCTGGTAAGCAGTATGACTATTATCGCCCACAACTCTTTGTGTTCTACTTGTGCATATAACATCTACGCATAGACCTGGCTCGGATGCCACTGTTCGGGAACGTAGTATTTCAAATAATTTTCCTACGATCACGCAAGATCTATCGAGGAGAAGCATAGCAACGAGCGGGGAGAGTGTGTTCACATACCCTCATAGACCGAAAGCGGAAGCGTTTAGTAAAGCGGTTGATGTAGTCGAACGTCTTCGCGATCCAACCGATCAAGTACCGAACGCACGACACCTTCGCGATCTGCACACGTTCAGCTCGGTGGCGTCCCTCGAACTCTAGATCTAGCTGAGGCCGAGGGAGAGTTTCGTCAGCATGACGGCGTGGTGACGGTGATGATGAAGGTGCCGATGCAGGGCTTCGCCTACGCACTACGACAATATGACCGAGGTGGAAAACTGTGGAGGGGGGTACCGCACACGGCTATGAGATCAACTTGTGTGTCTATGGGGTGCCCCCTTGCCACGTATATAAAGGAGGGGGGAAGAGGAGGCCGGCCTAGGAGGGGCGCGCCTATAGGGGCAGTCCAACTAGGATTCCCAATCTTAGTTGGAGTCCCCTTCCTTTTCCAAGAGGGGAGAGAGGGGAGGAGTAGGAGAGGGAGAAGGAAAGAGAGCGGGGCGCCGCCCCCTCCCTAGTCCAATTCGGACTTGCCAGGGAGGGGGGGGGGCGCACGGCCACCCCTTGAGGCCCCTTTCTCCTTTCCCGTATGGCCCATTAAGGCCCACTACTTCCCCCGGCGAATTGCCGTAACTCTCCGGTACTCCAAAAAATACCCGAACCACTCAGAACTTTTCCGATGTCCGAATATAACCTTCCAATATATCGATCTTTACGTATTGACCATTTCAAGACTCCTCGTCATGTCGGTGATCTCATCCGGGACTCCAAACAAACTCCAGTCATCAAATCACATAACTCATAATACCAATCGTCATCGAACGTTAAGCGTGCGGACCCTACGGGTTCGAGAACTATGTAGACATGACCGAGACACATCTCCGGTCAATAACCAATAGCGGAACCTGGATGCTCATATTGGCTCCTTCATATTCTATGAAGATCTTTATCGGTCAAACCACATAACAACATACGTTGTTCCCTTTGTCATCGGCATGTTACTTGCCCGAGATTCGATCGCCGGTATCACATACCTAGTTCAATCTCGTTACCGGCAACTCTCTTTACTTGTTCCGTAGTGCATTATACCGCAACTAACTCATTAGTCACATTGCTTGCAAGGCTTATAGTGATGTGTAGTACCGAGAGGGCCCAGAGATACCTCTCCGACAATAGGAGTGACAAATCCTAATCTCGATATATGCCAACTCAACAAACACCATCAGAGACACCTTTAGAGCATCTTTATAATCACCCAGTTACATTGTGACGTTTGATAGCACACTAAGTGTTCCTCCGGTATTCGGGAGTTGCATAATCTCATAGTCGTAGGAACATGTATAAGTCATGAAGAAAGCAATAGCAATAAACTAAACGATCATTATGCTAAGCTAACAGATGGGTCTTGTCCATCACATCATTCTCTAATGATGTGATCCCGTTCATCAAATGACAACACATGCCTATGGCTAGGAAACTTAACCATCTTTGATTAACGAGCTAGTCTAGTAGAGGCATACTAGGGACACTCTGTTTGTCTATGTATTCACACATGTACTAAGTTTCCGGCTAATACAATTCTAGCATGAATAATAAACATTTATCATGGTATAAGGAAATATAAATAACAACTTTATTATTGCCTCTAGGGCATATTTCCTTCAGCATGAGGTCTCGAAACCTATGATCCATCAAATTAAAAAACTGACGACCAAGTTAATCATCTCATACATATTAATTTTGATCAATACACTTTATGGAATTTCTTGCACAAATTGCCATCCTAGCTTACACATAAATTTTCGAGCACACAATAGTATATAGCATGGCAATCACTTTACGCAGCAGCATGTGCCACCTTTGTGCTTATCACAAGAGCTTTTTCACAAGTCATAGCCAAGCTTTGTGCATCGTTTCTGGCAGTCATCCCAGGCATACTACCGTGGGTCCATATTGGGAAATGTAGTATAAAACAAAAAATGTTGCGCCTATGATCACCCAAGATCAATATGAAGATGCATAACGGGTTGGGATCATGATGTTACCGTCACCGAGTTGCAGCGGAAAAAGAACGTGTCGGTGTAGATCGTACATGGAGTACCTCGAACCGTCCACGAACGATCCCTCAAACCAAAGACTGAAAACATGGTTTCTCTACTTGGTTGCAAGCATGCAACCTTCACGATTTGGCAACGTTTCGCCGTCAAGAGCTAATTGTCACCAGAGAATTAGGGGGAGTAGATTAGAACCACACTGGGCTTCTAATTATGAGGACAATATGATTAGCCAAGCTCTAATTAGTCAACTAGGACCAACTAGAAGTAGAAGTAGAAGAACTAGAGGAGTCTCCAAAACTTGTATGAACAATAGAGAAAACCCCCTAATATATATAGGTTGGAGGAGGAGGAGAGAGCAGCCACCAAGGGGGAAAGTCCCCCCTTGGGGTGCCGGCCTACGAGGGGGAGTTTGACTCTCTCCCCTTGTCCAATCCCCCCCCCCCCCACAAGGAAAGGGGGGTGCCACTTCCTTATGGGCCCTTGTCGCCTATAACTCCTTCCACCTCTTGGCCTTTTAAGGCCCATTGATATTTAAATTAAATATAAAATGTTCTAAATACCTCTAGACCATTTTATACATATTTTGATATCTCCGGAAATATTTTCCACCTATATATATAATATATCGCTAATACCCAGTATTACCCGATATTCACCGAAACCCTTCCGGTGACCCTGAAATGCTTCCGGATCCTCTCAGAACTATTCCGAATATTCATGAAATAATTCCACAAATATATTATCATGACTCCCATCCTACTAACACTCAGCAGGTCATGATTGACTTAAGCTTATGACCCCGTAGGTTCGGTAACTCATAGACATGAACAAAACCGTTCGTTCAAATGACCGGCAGCGGGACCGTGGATGTCCGTATCGGTCCCTATGATCACACGAATGATATTATAGTGAACCTTTGGTTACCATGTCTTGTTCCCTTTGCTTCGGAATACTTCACAAAACACGGGATGTATCGGTATCCTCCCGAGTCATCACCATGCTCATTATATGAAAATCCTCGTTACTGGTTTTGTTCTTCTTTCTCGTTATTGTGTTCCAGCATCCCCGTGACGAAGTCACATGTGTCTGGCCAAGCAATGGTCGATGCCGTCACACCGAGAGGGCCCCTAAGAATATCTCTCCATCATCAGAGGAGCAAATCCCACTCTCAAGATATCCGGTCACTTGTCAAACTTTCTGATGAACCCGTAAGTTGTCTTTATGATCACTGTGTTATAGTTGACGTTTTAGCAACTTCAAAGTCCACCGTACGGTAAGAAGTGACCGAAATACTCTCATGGTCTAAGGAGCAATATCACACATTAACACTCCGTGTTATTACAGTTGAATACAGATGATATTGATCCAATTCACAAACACCAAGTTTGGGTCAGTTCAATATGATTGTTTTTCCAACGCCGTAATCTCAATGTTGTTTTAGGACTATCATTACACTTAACGATATCCTAAGATCTGGAAAACTTGATCACCAACAACACTTGAGCTAGTCCTAGAGGCGAGGCTAGGAAACTTTATTTTATCCATTTATCATTTCACACGTGCATATGAGTGTTCCACTGAATCGCATATTCTAGGATCATAGCAGTTATAGCATGAAGTATAAACACTTAATTATGAATATGAAAATATAATAATATAATATTATTGCCTCTAGGGCATATTTCTAACAACCCATGCATTCTTCATACGGGAAACACAATTTTCCGGAGTCACCCCTCGTACCTACATACATCAAAAGGTACCATACGGAGTGAGTACAAGACACACAAAACTTGAATTCCCCAAAAAGTGTGTACAAAACTGAACTACATATGTCCCTAGTTGCCACGGGAAAAGACAAGAAAGATATTGACATCATCAGAAGAGCTACAAAGCAAAGAACATGTGTAATGTTCTTTGTAAGTAGTGCCATGAGGACTGGTTTGTTTGTTGTTGTTTTGACCTATTGCTGTCCCTCTTGCTGATATCTCTAACATTGCATTTCATGTGCCGGTCTTTATATAGAGGGAAAGCGACTTATCCATTCTGTCATGCATTACTGTCTTCTTCCTAGTTTGTGGGTACTTTAGCTCGAGTATTAACTAGTATCCTTACATAGCAAAGGGATCATATACCAAGCGTAGATAGCTATAAGGTTCGTCAAACATTGAAAAGTAGGACTTAAAAAAATCAATACACTTCATATTCTGGAACAGAAGGAGTGACATCTTTGTCATATTGATGTCTAGAGTATTAAGATGATCCCGTTAAATGTAGAGGGGTAGAGGATTTTTGGTGTGTGGTGATTTACAAATAGCATTCTTTTCTTTGTGCTCTTTTGAGAGTGAAATGCGGTATTAGTTCATTAACTCAAACTCGTTTATGTGACCAATTGAGGCCAAAACTGATTGGGTGAGGGTGTGATGCCTCCGTTTATAATCGAGTATTAATCATACACGCATCATGCACGATCACGAACGGTGACTCACGTCAATATCACAACATAACTCTATTAAAGGGTAGCAAAGCAACGGTGAATACTCATCCGAAGTACTCACAAGACTTACATCAGATCTATACTAGATATGCATCGCTATCAAAGGAAAGGGGTAGTATCTGTGGACTATACTGCAGAAATGCCAGAATAAAGGAGGAGAAGCTCATCCTATCGAAGACTACACCTTTCAGCAGTAGAAGAGATGAGCGTGTATAGTATCATCTGGTACATACATATAGCTGTAACCTGCCCAGAGATCCTTTCCTCATCTCCCAGAGAGAAAGCGATCACCGTGTGTATCTGTCGTTTTTTGGTTTTTTTAACAAGTATCCGGTTTTAGTAGTAAAAGGTCAGGATACAACTCTAAGTGCTGTTACCGTGGACACGGCTATTCGAAGAGTTTACGTCCCCGCAGTGGTGCACCACATTTTTCGATACGCTCGATTACCTCTGGCCGGACACACTTTTCTGGGTAATGCCCAACCTCGGGAAATCAGCACGCCTTAGTCCAACCAAGGCTTCCTAGAGAGGTCAACACGCCGGTCTAAATCCTAAGCGCGAAGGGGTCATGGACCCATCACCCTAAGCACTCCTACACGTTGCGAGACTGACCAGGGACCAAAGCCCACCTCTATATACATAAGTAGGCGGCTACTGCTCACCCCAAAAAATTAGCCCACCTCTCTGAACTATGACATCTAGGTAGCTTTCGGAAGAATCGTACGACGCCCAGGGCCCCATAAACCATTAGCCCGCGCAACGGTTAGTGCGTATATAGTGACAGTCTCAGATCAAATACAACAAACTCGTAAGCGTGTTATTACAAAATAACCGCGAAAAACGACTAGAGCCCACGCCCACCTCTCTCCTAGGTGGTCTTTGCCTGCCCTGTTGCTCCGCCACAAAGAATCACTTGGGACTGTCGGGAACCTAGGCCCATTACTACCTGGATGGAACCACCTATCCCTTCAGCCCCCAGTCGGAATATTAACAATAACATAATAAAAAGCAGTAATAGTCTTCGTCTTTGTCGGCATCTCGTTGCAGTCCATCTTGCTCCATGTTGTAGGTTTGTGTTGTAATATAAACGTGAGTCACCGTTTGTGATCATGCATGATGCGTGTATCATTAGTGCATGATTATAAATGGGGGTGTCACTGAGGGAAAAATTGTCCACGTGATTGCCATGTTGGTGTACCTTCGACTGCTTGTGCTTGGGTTAATGTATAGAGTGTGTTATCTGCAAACTAGCCACCGTCACAATGTAGCTAATGGCACATTTATTGGCCGCCGTGAGACTTGCATGCCACGAACCCTCTCCCAATCTGAAGGATATGTCTTTTGTTTCAGCATAGACAAGCAGTGCACGGAGAGACAGTTCAACCGGCAGAAAGATTGACATTAGCCATTGAAATCTTCATGTAAATAAATAATCATGCACAATAGCTTCTTTTTTCCATGAACTTGTTCGATGGATCATGGATGAAAATATAATTTATTTACTATCTTTTACGAAAAAGGCTCACGACCCTTCTTTAATTATTCAGTCTTACAATCAAGTGTACAAGGCTCACAGTCCTTTAATTATTCACACTTACAAACAAGTGCAGATCGTTTTGATGGCGTTAATTCACTTGTAGCAGCAGCACATGGCATTCGGGGCTCCATTGTCCGGTGCATATTTGCATTTCTCTAAGACATACTAACTGTTATCTCTATTGTAAATCTGGCACTATCTAGGGACTTCGTTCACCGGTTCCTCTAGCTATCCCAAACCACACAAAAATTTGGTCCAACCCAAGCATATATAACCCAAATTTTTGGGCCTCCAATACATCATTCACACCCAAAATGTAAATGTACTACACGCAATCACTTGATCCACTTGTATTTGTTTGCTTATCTAAAATTGTTCTAAAATGTATTGTGTAAAAAATAAAAAGATATGAATACAAGGAAAGGGATGTACTTGTGATCCCGTAGGATGCATCCCTAGGTAAAAAAGTGGTAGCTATCACAAGAGCTACCAAGCACATGAACTTTGTGTTATTCCTGAGAAGAGCAATTGGGAAGGACTTGGTGTTCTTTTTCTGCTATTTTTTTGTGTCAGTATCTCTAAAGTTGTGTTTCTCATGCAGTTGTTTATATAGAGGAATGCACACGTTTAGAAGGATTAGTTCTAACCATTTTGATCTTTTTCCTTGCAAAAAGGATAAGATCCATTATAAAAGTTCACCGGAAGTACAAAGCATTTTAAACATAATAAAAATTACATCCACATTCCGACACCACCAAACGACCACTACTGCCGCCAGAATGAGCCGCCGATGCCGCTCCTCTATTGGAGCCGGCTTGACCTTGTCGATGGCATCCTAAAAGTCTTTGTGCATGTGCCTCTAAGGACCAACGCCCTGGAGCCACAATCGTCATCGTCGTCGTTGAACCTTTGCATAGATTTGAAGCACCTGTCACCAAATCTTGCCGTATGACGGGAAACTCTGTTGGAAATATGAGAAATTTACCATATGATTTTATTAATAGAAATAGTAGATAAAACATGATTGTTGTTGCAGAGATAAAACAAGTCATGCAATCTGACAGAGAGAAGGTAAATAGCATATGCATATATGAACTAGAACCGAACATATCTAGAGCAGACACTAGAGCAAGAAACTGTGGCAGAACCTCAAACATAAAGAGAATGAGAACGTACGGAACAACAGCAGAAGTACTGGTCTTGGGGTCGGTGTCCTCGCCAGCTATGCCTTCGAAGAGGTTGTCGACATCGGGGAAGAAGTCGTCATCGGGGAAATAATCGTCGGAGTCTGGGGTGTCCGTGATGAAGAAGGCAGTAGTCGCGCGGAGCGCTCCCCAAAAACCTTATCACCCTTCTCCCATACAGGACTCAAACATGTGTGGTTTCGGGGGCCTACTGACCCGACCTGCGGTGCATGCCACAAGCCGGGATGGGGAAGATCGTAGCAGTAGCTCAGTGGTCAGGAACGGTGGCGAGAGGAAGATGATCTTCTGGTGTGTCTCTCTGGAGAGGAGCGACATCTCTTTTATAGGCACAGGAGAAGGAGGCGAATATGATGCAACGGGAGCTGAAGCAAAGGAGGGAGACGAAACGAACAGACAGTAGCCGAAGGGTGCAGCGTTCGTTTCAATATCCACTACAACAAAAACTTTCCAGCTCTCGAGTGACCTTTCGTGCGTGGCAAAATTTTAGACATCGGCTCGGCTCATTCCCGCAACCCGCGGCGCGGCGAGGCGAACGGCGGAGGAGGAGCGCGCGTGAATGTCCCTCTTGTTCTCATGCTCATACATGTGGGGAAACAACCTCCCTTATAAGGAGGTTCAACTCCCACCAAACTAGCAATGTGGGACTAAACTTTAGTAGCACCCCTTGCCTTGCACGAATGGGCTTTGTGGGCCTCTAGGATTTATTAGGAATTTCTGAAATTGCTATTGGGCTGTCCCAAAATAGACTAAATTCCAGCAATCCCCCACCAGATCCCAGAGGCACACGAAATTTTCCTTTGGTGCCAAAACATTATTTTATATACCGGCACTGCAGTGGAGACTGTTAAGTTGAACTTCCACCTAGAACTCTATGCTGCACTAGTAAGCAACTTGAACAATGGAGGCCTTGAACTGCAAGTTTTCTGCGAATCTAGCTTCACACAAAGGCTTGACCGATACTAGGCTACCGTGGGTATTCCTCGTGGGTGGAGCTGATGCGTCATACTCCGAGACCTTTTCATGAGTTTACTAGAGAGCACCCTACTCTCATAGATTGCGACGTTTAACAATCATACTCATATAGCTGTGTTCTTCAAAAGATGTTCTGCAGGACAACATCTCTGCTTAAATGAGCCACTTAGAACACATTAAGACATACATCAACATGCCATGCAGATTAGGAGAGTATTGCATCTTCATGGAGTGGTATTGTTGATAGTAAGGATACTCTCCTCTCAGTTGACTAACAACTTGTCTTCCATATCTAATTCACGGGATCTCCGATCACATAGACTAGGTTACCACTGTGAACAACTCATATGGTGGGTCTCATACCCATCTCCTTCGATGCATTATCTATTACATTACGTGATAGACCCTTAGTAAAAGGATCTGCCAGATTTTTAGACATTTGGATATAATCCAATGCAATAACTCCGGAGTTTTTTTATTTTTCTGACAGACTTTAACCTTCTGTGAACATGTCTTGATGACTTCATGTTATCCTTTGAGCTGCTCACTTTCATGATCACAGTCTGATTGTCGCAGTTCATAAGGATACCCAGTATAGGTTTCTCAACAACTGACAAGTCATTCAAGAGCCGATGAAGCCAATCTGCTTCGACCGTAGCTGTATCTAGTGCCGTGAGCTCTGCTTCCATTGTTGACCTCGTTAAGATGGTCTGCTTGCAAGACTTCCAAGAAACAGCGTCACCTCCATGAGTGAATACATATCCGCTCGTGGCCTTTATCTCATCAGCATGTGAGATCTAGTTTGAGCCACTATACCCTTCAAGTACCTTTGGGTACCTAGTGTGGTGAATTCCATAATTCGCGGTGCCTTTCAAATAACGCATAACTCTCTCTAGAGCTTTCCGATGCACATCTCCTGGTTTTGAGACAAACCGACTCAGTTTGCTAACAACAAAAGAGATGTCAGGTAGCACTGGCTAAGTACATAAGCGAGCCAATACTTTAAGAATATTTCAATTGATCTCTACAAATTCTTCGATTCTTTCGAAGCAACACAGTAGCATCATATGGTGTTGGAGAGGGCTTGCAGTCACTGTAGCCAAAGCGACTCAAGATCTTTTCCACATAGTGAGATTGACGCAACGTAATCCCACCATCATCGTCTCTCAACAGCTTGACGTTCAGAATAGCATCAGCCACTCCTAAATTCTTCATCTCAAAACAACGAGATAGGAAATCCTTGACCTCCTTAATAACATTCAGATTTGTTCCGAAAATTAGTATGTCATCAACATACAAGCAAAGGATAACTCCCTCGCCCCCACCATGGAGATAGTATACACATTTATCAGCTTCGTTTACAACAAATCCCGCAGTTGTTAAAGTTCTTTCAAACTTCTCATGCCACTGCTTGGTGCTTGCTTAAGTCCATACAAAGACTTCAGAAACTTGCACACTTTTCCTTCCTGACCATCTACTACAAACCCATCTGGTTGTTCCATATAAATTTCCTCATCCAAATCTCCATTTAGGAAAGCAGTCTTAACATCCATTTGACGAACGAGAAGACCATGTGAGGCAGCTAGTGAAAGTAGTATTTGAATAGTGGTCAGTCGAGCCACAGGTGAGTAAGTATCAAAGAAGTCTTCACCTTCCTTTTGGGTATATCCCTTGGCCACGAGCCGTGCCTTGTACTTCTCAATAGTACCATCAGGCCTATGCTTCATCTTGAATACCCATTTGCACCCTATAGGTTTGCACCCATAAGGACGATCAGTGACCTCCCAAGTTTCATTGGCCAAGATGGAATCCATCTCACTACGGAACGCTTCCTTCCAGTAGTCAGCATCTTCCAATGTATAAGCCTCTGAAATAGAACTCGGAGTGTCATCTATGAGATACACAAGAAAATCATCACCAAAGGAATTTGCAGTCCTCTGTCTCTTGCTCCTAGTAGGAACTTCATTGTTCTCCGCCACAGGATTTACAGTGTTCTATCAAAATGGTAGGTTCAGTATTTTGTAACTAATTCCTGATTCGATGAACTAGGCATCTCCTGATTTGATGAGCTAGCCATATCCTTCATGGGAAAGATATCTTCAAAGAAAGTCGCATCATTCGACTCCATGATTGTACCGTCATGCATGTCAGATACGTCAGATTTTACAACCAAGAATCTATAGCCAATGTTATGAAAAGCATATCCCAGGAAAATACAATCCATAGTTTTTGGTCCAAGCTTACGCTTCTTTGGAATTGGCATATTGACTTTCGCCAAACAACCCCAGGTTCGTAGATAAGAGAGTTTTAACCTTTTTTCTCCCATTCCTCGAATGGAGTTATCTCTTTGTTCTTTGTGGGAACTCGGTTTAGGACATGACATGCAGTAAATATCGCCTCCCCCACCATGCCTTGGAGAGACCCGATGTGTCTAACATGGCGTTAACCAAATCAGTTAGAGTACGGTTCTTTCTTTCGGCTACCCCATTTGACTGAGGTGGGTAGGGAAGCGTCCTCTCATGGATTATACCATGTTCCACACAAAAAGAATCAAATTCATTGGAAAAATACTCTCCACCCTGGTCGGACCTAAGCCTCTTGATTTTACGATCAAGTTGATTTTCCACTTCAACTTTATAGATCTTGAAAAAGTTCAAAGGTTCATCCTTAGATTTCAGAAGATACACATGGCAGTATCTAGTGGAGTCATCAATTAATGTCATGAAATATTTCTTTCCACCTTTTGTCAAAACACCATTCATTTCACATAGATCTGAATGTATGAGCTCTAGTGGTGCAAGATTTCTCATTTCCGCAGTCGTGTGAGACTTACTAGGTTGCTTAGCTTGCACACAAACTTGACACTTAGATCCCTTAACAGTGATCAAACTAGGGATTAAGTTCAACTTGGCTAGTCGTGACATACAACCAAAGTTAACATGACAGAGATGTGAATGCCACACATTTGATTCACTATTGTTGCAAATATGATTAACAACTTTATTGCAAACATCTGACAAGGATAAACGAAACAGGCCTCCTGACTCATAGCCTTTACCAACAAAGGTTCCATAATTGGATATTACAAATTTATTCGACTCAAAAGACAAGCTTGTAGCCATCTCTACACAGAAGAGATCCGCTAACAAGATTTTTATTGACAGAGGGGACATAATGCACATTCTTCAGCCGCACGATCTTCCCCGATCTAAACTTCAGATCAACCGTGCCAACACCATGAACAGAAGCACTTGAACCGTTGCCCATCAGCACAGTTGAAGTCCCTGTGGTCTGATAAGATGAAAACATGGAAATATCACCGCACACATGCACATTAGCACCCATGTCAATCAATCAATCAGGAGAATGACATACTGAAAGAATAGTGGGAAATATACCATACCCAACATCCTTCATGTCAATGTCACCAATGACAACATTAGTGGTCTTGCCGCCTTTCCCAATATGACGCTTGTCATAACGATTAGGGCAATTAGGATCCCAATGATCAGGATCTCCGCACACATGACAAACACTTTTCTTCTTGTCATTCTTCTTCTTGAAGTTGGTGTGTTGTACAACCTTATTCTTCCCATCAAACTTTGCTTTTCCATCAAACTTGCCCTTGTTCTTGAACTTGTGGGACTGGAAGTTTTTCTTCTGTACCAGATTGACACTAGATCCTCCCTCAACACCTCGAGCATGTGTGTCTTTTGCTCTCGCCTTTTCTTCCACATCAAGAGTACCAATGAGATCCGAAATGGAAAACTCCTGTCTCTTGTGTTTCAGAGAGGTGGCAAAGTTCCTCCACGAAGGGGGAAGCTTAGTGATGATTGTTGGGGAACGTAGTAATTTCAAAAAAAATCCTATGCACACGCAAGATCATGGTGATGCATACCAACGAGAGGGGAGAGTGTTGTCCACGTACCCTCGTAGACCGAAAGCGGAAGAGTTAACACAACGCGGTTGATGTAGTCGTACGTCTTCACGATCCGACCGATCAAGTACCGAACGTACGGCACCTCCGAGTTCAGCACACGTTCAGTTCGATGACGTCCCTCGAACTTCGATCCAGCCGAGTGTTGAGGGAGAGTTTCGTCAGCACGACGGCGTGGTGACGATGATGATGTTCTACCGACGCAGGGCTTCACCTAAGCACCGCTATGATATTATCGAGGTGTAATATGGTGGAGGGGGGCACCGCACACGGCTAAGAGATGAATGATCAATTGTTGTGTCTATGGGGTGCCCCCCTGCCCCCGTATATAAAGGATCAAAGGGAGGGGTGCGGCCAGCCTTGGGGCGCGCCAGGAGGAGTCCTACTCCCACCGGGAGTAGGACTCCCCCCTTTTCCTAGTTGGATTAGGACTTGGGAGGGGGAAAGAGGAGAGGGAGAAGAAGGAAGGGGGGCGCCGCCCCCTTCTCCTTGTCCTATTCGGACTAGGGGGGAGGGGCGCGCGGCCCAGCCCTAGCCGCCTCTCCTCTCTTCCACCTAGGCCCATTAAGGCCCATTATGTTGCCGGGGGGTTCCGGTAACCTCCCGGTACTCCGGTAAAATCCCGATTTCACCCGGAACACTTCCGATATCCAAACATAGGCTTCCAATATATCAATCTTCATGTCTCGACCATTTCGAGACTCCTCGTCATGTCCGTGATCACATCCGGGACTCCGAACAAGCTTCAGTACATCAAAACATATAAACTCATAATATAACTGTCATCAAAATGTTAAGCATGCGGACCCTACGGGTTCGAGAACTATGTAGACATGACCGAGACATGTCTCCGGTCAATAACCAATAGCGGAACCCGGATGCTCATATTGGCTCCTACATATTCTACGAAGATCTTTATCGGTCAGACCGCATAACAACATACGTTGTTCCCTTTGTCATCGGTATGTTACTTGCCCGAGATTCGATCGTCGGTATCTCAATACCTAGTTCAATCTCGTTACCGGCAAGTCTCTTTACTCATTCTGTAATACATCATCTCGCAACAAACTCATTAGTTGCAATGCTTGCAAGGCTTAAGTGATGTGTATTACCGAGAGGGCCCAGAGATACATCTTCGACAATCGGAGTGACAAATCCTAATCTCGAAATACGCCAACCCAACAAGTACCTTCGGAGACACCTGTAGAGCACCTTTATAATCACCCAGTTACGTTGTGACGTTTGGTAGCACACAAAGTGTTCCTCCGGTAAACGGGAGTTGCATAATCTCATAGTCATAGGAACATGTATAAGTCATGAAGAAAGCAATAGCAACATACTAAACGATCGAGTGCTAAGCTAACGGAATGGGTCAAGTCAATCACATCATTCTCCTAATGATGTGATCCCGTTAATCAAATGACAACTCATGTCTATGGCTAGGAAACATAACCACCTTTGATCAACGAGCCAGTCAAGTAGAGGCATACTAGTGACACTTTGTTTGTCTATGTATTCACACAAGTATTATGTTTCCGGTTAATACAATTCTAGCATGAATAATAAACATTTATCATGATATAAGGAAATAAATAATAACTTTATTATTGCCTCTAGGGCATATTTCCTTCAGTCTCCCACTTGCACTAGAGTCAATAATCTAATTACACAGTAGTGATTCTTACACCCATGGAGCCTTGGTGCTGATCATGTTTTGCTCGTGGAAGAGGCTTAGTCAACGGGTCTGCAACATTCAGATCCGTATGTATCGTGCAAATTTCTATGTCTCCCACCTGGACTAAATCCCGGATGGAATTGAAGAGTCTTTTGATGTGCTTGGTTCTCTTGTGAAATATGGATTCCTTTGCTAAGGCAATTGCACCAGTATTGTCACAAAAGATTTTTATTGGACCCGATGCACTAGGTATGACACCTAGATCGGATATGAACTCCTTCATCCAGTCTCCTTCATTTGCTGCTTCCGAAGCAGCTATGTACTCCGCGTCACATGTAGATCCCGCCACGACGCTTTGTTTAGAACTGCACCAACTGACAGCTCCACCGTTCAATGTAAACACGTATCCGGTTTGCAATTTAGAATCGTCCGGATCAGTGTCAAAGCTTGCATCGACGTAACCATTTACGATGAGCTCTTTGTCACCATCATAAACGAGAAACATATCCTTAGTCCTTTTTAGGTATTTCAGGATGTTCTTGACCGCTGTCCAGTGATCCAATCCTGGATTACTTTAGTACCTTCCTGCTAGACTTATAGCAAGGCATACATCAGGTATGGTACACAGCATTGCATACATGATAGAGCCTATGGCTGAAGCATAGGGAACATCTTTCATCTTCTCTCTATCTTCTGCAGTGGTCGGGCATTGAGTCTTACTCAACTTCACACCTTGTAACACAGGCAAGAACCCTTTCTTTGCTTGATCCATTTTGAACTTCTTCAAAACTTTGTCAAGGTATGTGCTTTGTGAAAGTCCAATTAAGCATCTTGATCTATCTCTATAGATCTTGATGCCCAATATATACGCAGCTTCACCGAGGTCTTTCATTGAAAAACTCTTATTCAAGTATCCCTTTATGCTATCCAGAAATTCTATATCATTTCCAATCCACATATAATATCAGAAATGCTACAGAGCTCCCACTCACTTTCTTATAAATACAGGCTTCTCCAAAAGTCTGTACAAAACCAAATGCTTTGATCACACTATCAAACCGTTTATTCCAACTCCGAGAGGCTTGCACCAGTCCATAAATGGATCGCTGGAGCTTGCACACTTTGTTAGCTCCCTTTGGATCGACAAAACCTTCCGGTTGCATCATATACAACTCTTCTTCCAGAAATCCATTCAGGAATGCAGTTTTGACATCCATTTGCCAAATTTCATAATCATAAAATGCGGTAATTGCTAACATGATTCGGACAGACTTAAGCATCGCTACAGGTGAGAAGGTCTCATCGTAGTCAATCCCTTGAACTTGTCGAAAACCTTTCGCAACAAGTCGAGCTTTATAGACAGTAACATTACCGTCAGCATCAGTCTTCTTCTTGAAGATCCATTTATTTTCAATGGCTTTCCGATCATCGGGCAAGTCAACCAAAGTCCATACTTTGTTCTCATACATGGATCCCATCTCGGATTTCATGGCCTCAAGCCATTTTGCGGAATCTGGGCTCACCATCGCTTCTTCATAGTTCGTAGGTTCGTCATGGTCTAGTAACATAACCTCCAGAATAGGATTACCGTACCACTCTCGTGCCGATCTTACTCTGGTTGACCTACGAGGTTCAGTAATAACTTGATCTGAAGTTTCATGATCATCATCATTAACTTCCTCACTAATTGGTGTAGGTGTCGCAGAAACCGGTTTCTGTGATGAACTACTTTCCAATAAGGGAGCAGGTACAGTTACCTCATCAAGTTCTACTTTCCTCCCACTCACTTCTTTCGAGAGAAACTCCTTCTCCAGAAAAATTCCGAATTTAGCAACAAAAGTTTTGCCTTCGGATCTGTGATAGAAGGTGTACCCAACAGTCTCCTTTGGGTATCCTATGAAGACACATTTCTCCGATTTGGGTTCGAGCTTATCAGGTTGAAGTTTTTTCACATAAGCATCGCAGCCCCAAACTTTAAGAAACGACAACTTTGGTTTCTTGCCAAACCATAGTTCATAAGGCGTCGTGTCAACGGATTTTGATGGTGCCCTATTTAACGTGAATGCAGCCGTCTCTAAAGCATAACCCCAAAACGATAGCGGTAAATCAGTAAGAGACATCATAGATCGCACCATATCTAGTAGAGTACGATTATGACGTTCGGACACACCATTACGCTGTGGTGTTCCGGGTGGTGTGAGTTGCGAAACTATTCCGCATTGTTTCAAATGAAGACCAAACTCATAACTGAAATATTCTCCTCCACGATCAGATCGTAGAAATTTTATTTTCTTGTTACGATGATTTTCAACTTCACTCTGAAATTCTTTGAACTTTTCAAATGTTTCAGACTTATGTTTCATTAAGTAGATATACCCATATCTGCTCAAATCATCTGTGAAGGTGAGAAAATAACGATATCCGCCACGAGCCTCAATATTCATCGGACCACATACATCTGTATGTATGATTTCCAACAAATCTGCTGCTCTCTCCATAGTTCTGGAGAACGGTGTTTTAGTCATCTTGCCCATGAGGCACGGTTCGCAAGTACCAAGTGATTCATAATCAAGTGGTTCTAAAAGTCCATCAGTATGGAGTTTCTTCATGCGCTTTACACCGATATGACCTAAACGGCAGTGCCACAAATAAGTTGCACTATCATTATCAACTCTGCATCTTTTGGCTTCAATATTATGAATATGTGTATCACTACTATCGAGATTCAACAAAAATAGGCCACTCTTCAAGGGTGCATGACCATAAAAGATATTACTCATATAAATAGAACAACCATTATTCTCTGATTTAAATGAATAACCGTCTCGCATCAAACAAGATCCAGATATAATGTTCATGCTTAACGCTGGCACCAAATAACAATTATTTAGGTCCAAAACTAACCCCGAAGGTAGATGTAGAGGTAGCGTGCCGACCGCGATCACATCGACTTTGGAACCATTTCCCAGGCGCATCGTCACCTCGTCCTTAGCCAATCTTCGCTTAATCTGTAGCCCCTGTTTCGAGTTGCAACCATTAGCAACAGAACGAGTATCAAATACCCAGGTGCTACTGCGAGCATTAGTAAGGTACACATCAATAACATGTATATCACATATACCTTTGTTCACCTTGCCTTCCTTCTTATCCGCCAAATACTTGGGGCAGTTTCGCTTCCAGTGACCAGTCTGCTTGCAGTAGAAGCACTCAGTCTCAGGCTTAGGTCCAGACTTGGGTTTCTTCTCCTGAACAGCAACTTGCTTGATGTTCTTCTTGAAGTTCCCCTTCTTCTTCCCTTTGCCCTTTTTCTTGAAACTAGTGGTCTTATTGACCATCAACACTTGATGCTCCTTTTTGATTTCTACCTCCGCAGCCTTTAGCATTGCGAAGAGCTCGGGAATCGTCTTATCCATCCCTTGCATGTTATAGTTCATCACGAAGCTCTTGTAGCTTGGTGGCAGTGATTGAAGAATTCTGTCAATTACGCTATCATCCGGAAGATTAACTCCCAGTTGAATCAAGTGATTGTTATACCCAGACATTTTGAGTATATGCTCACTGACAGAACTATTCTCGTCCATCTTACAGCTGTAGAATTTATTGGAGACTTCATATCTCTCAATCCGGGCATTTGCTTGAAATATTAACTTCAACTCCTGGAACATCTCATATGCTCCATGACGTTCAAAACATCGTTGAAGACCCGGTTCTAAGCCGTAAAGCATGGCACACTAAACTATCGAGTAGTCATCAGCTTTGCTCTGCCAGACGTTCATAACATCTGGTGTTGCTCCTGCAGCAGGCCTGGCACCCAGCGGTGCTTCCAGGACGTAATTCTTCTGTGCAACAATGAGGATAATCCTCAAGTTACGGACCCAGTCCGTGTAATTGCTACCATCATCTTTCAACTTTGCTTTCTCAAGGAACGCATTAAAATTCAACGGAACAACAGCACGGGCCATCTATCTACAATCAACATAGACAAGCAAGATACTATCATGTACTAAGTTCATGATAAATTCAAGTTCAATTAATCATATTACTTAAGAACTCCCACTTAGATAGACATCCGTCTAATCCTCTAAGTGATCACGTGATCCATATCAACTAAACCATGTCCGATCATCACCTGAGATGGAGTAGTTTCAACGGTGAACATCACTATGTTGATCATATCTACGATATGATTCACGCTCGACCTTTCGGTCTCCGTGTTCCGAGGCCATATCTGTTATATGCTAGGCTCGTCAAGTTTAACCTGAGTATTCCGCATGTGCAACTGTTTTGCACCCGTTGTATTTGAACGTAGAGCCTATCACACCCGATCATCACGTGGTGTCTCAGCACGAAGAACTTTCGCAACGGTGCATGCTCAGGGAGAACACTTATACTTTGATAATTTAGTGAGGGATCATCTTATAATGCTACCGTCAATCAAAGCAAGATAAGATGCATAAAAAGATAAACATCACATGCAATCAATATAAGTGATATGATATGGCCATCATCATCTTGTGCTTGTGATCTCCATCTCCGAAGCACTGTCATGATCATCATCGTCACCGGCGTGACACCTTGATCTCCATCGTAGCATCGTTGTCATCTCGCCAATCTTATGCTTCTACGACTATCGCTACCGCTTAGTGATAAAGCAAAGCATTACAGGGCGATTGCATTGCATACAATAAAGCGACAACCATATGGCTCCTGCCAGTTGCCGATAACTCGGTTACAAAACATGATAATCTCATACGATAAAATTTAGCGTCATGTCTTGACCATACCACATCACAACATGCCCTGCAAAAACAAGTTAGACGTCCTCTACTTTGTTGTTGCAAGTTTTACGTGGCTGCTACGGGCTTAGCAAGAACTGTTGGGGAATGTAGTAATTTCAAAACATTTCCTACGCGCACGCAAGATCATGGTGATGCGTAGCAACGAGAGGGGAGAGTGTTGTCCACGTACCCTCGTAGACCGACAGCGGAAGCGTTATCACAACGCGGTTGATGTAGTCGTACGTCTTCACGATCCGACCGATCAAGTACCGAACGCACGGCACCTCCGAGTTCTACACACGTTCAGCTCGATGACGTCCCTCGAACTCCGATCCAGCCGAGTGTTGAGGGAGAGTTTCATCAGCACGACGGCGTGGTGACGATGATGATGTTCCACCGACGCAGGGCTTCGCCTAAGCTCCGCAACGGTATTATTGAGGTGTACTATGGTGGAGGGGGGCACCGCACACGGCTAAGAGATCTCAAGGATCAATTGTTGTGTCTCTGGGGTGCCCCCCTGCCCCCGTATATAAAGGAGCAAGGGGGAGGCAGCCGGCCAAGGGGAGAGGCGCGCCATAGGGGGGAGTCCTACTCCCACCGGGAGTAGGACTCCTCCTTTCCTTGTGGGAGTAGGAGAAGGGAAGGGGGAAGGAGAAAGAAGGAAGGGTGCGCCCCCCTTCCCTAGTCCAATTCGGACCAGACCATGGGGAGGGGTGCGGCCACCTTTTGCGGCCTTTCTTTCCTTTCCCGTATGGCCCATTAAGGCCCAATACGAATTCCCGTAACTCTCGGGTACTCCGAAAAATACCCGAATCACTCGGAACCTTTCCGAAGTCCGAATATAGTCGTCCAATATATCGATTTTTACGTCTCGACCATTTCGAGACTCCTCGTCATATCCCCGATCTCATCCGGGACTCCGAACTCCTTCGGTACATCAAAACTCAATAAAACTGTCATCGTAACGTTAAGCGTGCGGACCCTTCGGGTTCGAGAACTATGTAGACATGACCGAGACACCTCTCCGGTCAATAACCAATAGCGGGACCTGGATGCCCATATTGGCTCCCATATATTCTACGAAGATCTTTATCAGTCAGACCGCATAACAACATACGTTGTTCCCTTTGTCATCGGTATGTTACTTGCCCGAGATTCGATCGTCGGTATCTCGATACCTAGTTCAATCTCGTTACCGGCAAGTCTCTTTACTCGTTCCGTAATACATCATCCCGCAACTAACTCATTAGTCACAATGCTTGCAAGGCTTATAGTGATGTGCATAACCGAGTGGGCCTAGAGATACCTCTCCGACAATCGGAGTGACAAATCCTAATCTCGAAATACGCCAACCCAACAAGTACCTTCGGAGACACCTGTAGAGCACCTTTATAATCACCCAGTTACGTTGTGACGTTTGGTAGCACACAAAGTGTTCCTCCGGTAAACGGGAGTTGCATAATATCATAGTCGTAGGAACATGTATAAGTCATGAAGAAAGCAATAGCAACATACTAAACGATCGGGTGCTAAGCTAACGGAATGGGTCAAGTCAATCACGTCATTCTCCTAATGAGGTGATCCCGTTAATCAAATGACAACTCATGTCTATGGCTAGGAAACATAACCATCTTTGATTAACGAGCTAGTCAAGTAGAGGCATACTAGTGACACTCTGTTTGTGTATGTATTCACACATGTATTATGTTTCCGGTTAATACAATTCTAGCATGAATAATAAACATTTATCATGATATAAGGAAATATGTAATACTTTATTATTGCCTCTAGGGCATATTTCCTTCAAGAACCGTTCTTACCTACGCATCAAAACCACAACGATAGTTTGTCAAGTTGGTGTTGTTTTAACCTTCGCAAGGACCGGGCGTAGCCACACTCGGTTCAACTAAAGTTGGAGAAACTGACACCCGCCAGCCACCTCTGTGCAAAGCACGTCGGAAGAACCAGTCTCGCGTAAGCGTACGCGTAATGTCGGTCCGGGCCGCTTCATCCAACAATACTGCCAAACCAAAGTATGACATGCTGGTAAGCAGTATGACTTATATCGCCCACAACTCACTTGTGTTCTACTCGTGCATATGACATCTACGCATAAAACCAGGCTCGGATGCCACTGTTGGGGAACGTAGTAATTTAAAAAAATTCCTACGCACACGCAAGATCATGGTGATGCATAGCAACGAGACGGGAGAGTGTTGTCCACGTACCCTCATAGACTGTAAGCGGAAGTGTTAACACAACACGGTTGATGTAGTCGTACGTCTTCACGATCCGACCGATCAAGTACCGAACGTACGGCACCTCCGAGTTCAGCACACGTTCAGCTCGATGACGTCCCTCGAACTCCGATCCAGCCGAGTGTTGAGGGAGAGTTTCGTCAGCACGACGGCGTGGTGACGATGATGATGTTCTACCGACGCAGGGCTTCACCTAAGCACCGCTACGATATTATCGAGGTGTAATATGGTGGAGGGGGGCACCGCACACGGCTAAGGGATCAATGATCAATTGTTGTGTCTATGGGGTGCCCCTGCCCCCGTATATAAAGGATCAAAGGGGGGAGGTGCGGCCAGCCTTGGGGCGCGCCAAGAGGAGTCCTACTCCCACCGGGAGTAGGACTCCCCCCTTTTCCTAGTTGGATTAGGACTTGGGAGGGGGGAAAGAGGAGAGGGAGAAGAAGGAAGGGGGCGCCGCCGCCTTCTCCTTGTCCTATTCGGACTAGGGGGGAGGGGCGCGCGGCCCAGCCCTAGCCGCCTCTCCTCTCTTCCACCTAGGCCCATTAAGGCCCATTATGTTGCCGGGGGGTTCCGGTAACCTCCCGGTACTCCGGTAAAATCCCGATTTCACCCGGAACACTTCCGATATCCAAACATAGGCTTCCAATATATCAATCTTCATGTCTCGACCATTTCGAGACTCCTCGTCATGTCCGTGATCACATCCGGGACTCCGAACAACCTTCGGTACATCAAAACATATAAACTCATAATATAACTGTCATCAAAACGTTAAGCGTGCGGACCCTACGGGTTCGAGAACTATGTAGACATGACCGAGACGTGTCTCCGGTCAATAACCAATAGCGGAACCTGGATGCTCATATTGGCTCCTACATATTCTACGAAGATCTTTATCGGTCAGACCGCATAACAACATACGCTGTTCCCTTTGTCATCGGTATGTTACTTGCCCCAGATTCGATCGTCGGTATCTCAATACCTAGTTCAATCTCGTTACCGGCATGTCTCTTTACTCGTTCTGCAATACATCATCTCGCAACAAACTCATTAGTTGCAATGCTTGCAAGGCTTAAGTGATGTGTATTACCGAGAGGGCCCAGAGATACCTCTCCGACAATCGGAGTGACAAATCCTAATCTCGAAATATGCCAACCCAACAAGTACCTTCGGAGACACCTGTAGAGCACCTTTATAATCACCCAGTTACGTTGTGACGTTTGGTAGCACACAAAGTGTTCCTCCGGTAAACGGGAGTTGCATAATCTCATAGTCATAGGAACATGTATAAGTCATGAAGAAAGCAATAGCAACATACTAAACGATCGAGTGCTAAGCTAACGGAATGGGTCAAGTCAATCACATCATTCTCCTAATGATGTGATCCCGTTAATCAAATGACAACTCATGTCTATGGCTAGGAAACATAACCATCTTTGATCAACGAGCTAGTCAAGTAGAGGCATACTAGTGACACTTTGTTTGTCTATGTATTCACACAAGTATTATGTTTCCGGTTAATACAATTCTAGCATGAATAATAAACATTTATCATGATATAAGGAAATAAATAATAACTTTATTATTGCCTCTAGGGCATATTTCCTTCAATGATGCCTCTAGCAACAAACTTGTCTGGTAACATACAATTGAAGTGCTCAAGTTTTCTAGCAAATGACTGTATCTCGTGAGCTTGCTCAACCACGGAGCACTCTTCAGTCATCCTGTAATCATAGTATTGTTCCATGCTGTACAACTCAGTGCCGGCATCCGAGACCCCAAACTTGGCCTTGAGTGCGTCCCACATATCTTTTCCATTATCAATTGACGCATAAGTATCAACTACGTTCTCACCAAGAACACTCAAGAGAGAAGCCTTAAATATGGTATCCATTTTCTGAAAAGCTCGCTCCTGTTGAGCATCAAAATCTCCTTCAGGTTTGCCAAGAGTGGCGTCATAGCAACTCATGGTTTGAAACCATAAGACAGCTCTCACACGCCACCTCTTATAGTGCACACCCTCAAACATAGGAGGCCTCATGGTTGCAACAAAACCACTTGGGGAAATTGCCTATCATAAGGTTTTTGGATTGTTGGAAATATGAGCAATTTACCATATGATTTTATTAACAGGAATAGGAGATAAAATGTGACTATTGTAGCAGAGATAAAACAAGTAATGCAATCTGACAGAGAGAAGGTAAATAGCATTTGCATATATGAACTAGAACCGAACATATCTAGTGAAGACACTAGAGCAGGAAACTGTGGCAGAACCTCAAACATAAAGAGCATGAGAACGTACGGAACAGCAGTAGAAGCACCGGTCTTGGGGTCGGTGTCCTCGCCAGCCATATTGTTGAAGAGGTTGTCGATGTCGGGGAAGTAGTCGTCAGAGTCCGGGGTGTCCGTGATGAAGAAGTCAGTAGTCGCGCGGAGCGCTCCCCAAAAACCTTATCACCCTTCTCCCATACATGACTCAAAGAGGTGCGTTTTCGGAGGCCTACTGTCCCGACCTGCGATACACACCGCAAGCCGGGATGGGGCAGATAGTAGCAGTAGCTCAGTGGTCAGGAACGGTGGTGAGAGGAAGATGATCTTCTGGTGTGTCTCTCTAGAGAGGAGCGACATCTCTTTTATAGGCACAGGAGAAGGAGGCGAATATGATGCAATGGGAGCTGAAGCAAAGGAGGGAGACGAAACGAACAGACATCGGCCGAAGGATGCAGCGTTCGTTTCAATATCCACTACAGCAAAAACTTTCCAACTCCTGAGTGACCTTTCGTATACCCATCGTGTGTGGCAAAAATTTAGACATCGGCTCATTCCCGCAACCCGCGACGCGTCATGATGAGGCGGGCGGCGGAGGAGGAGCGCGCGTGAATGTATCTCTTGGTCTCATGCTTATACATGTGGGGAAACAACCTCCCTTATAAGGAGGTCCAACTCCCACCAAACTAGCAATGTGAGACTAAACTTTAGTAGTACTCCTTGCCTTGCACGAATGGGCTTTGTGAGCCTCTAGGATTTATTAGGAATTTCTGAAATTGCTATTGGGCTGTCCCAAAATAGACTAAATTCCAGCAAACTCTAACCTCACCATCCCAAGGAGACGACAAAAATCTATGCTGGAGCTCCTTCGATTACGTCCAGTCAGACAAACTCGAGGAGGATCAAAGCCGGGAAGACAAACTCGAAGAAGAAACACCGCCATCCACCCGAGCGCCTCATCCGCGAGGACTCAAAAACCCTAACGTAAACTACTAACCTGAGCGAAGGTCTTTCCTCTATTAGTTATCTTCTTGTAATTTACATTGGCAAACTTTTGATAGTTGTACATTCGTCAGTTGGTATTAACTAGTAACCTTTACTTACAAACTTTCATCTAATAAATGTGTTGCTGATATATTTCCATTAATTCACACTTGAGATTTAACTTTTTAAGTTTATTAGTACTTTCAATTTTTAGCTGCGCCATTGTTGGTTCATATGACGTGAAGAACTGATCGACCAGCCAAGTTGGCCATTTCAAGCAACTACCAGTAAAGTTTATTGAAATTACTTGCAATGATTTTATATAACATGATAGTGTATAGCATGACTACCACTTTAGGGAGGGAGGAAGACAGCATTATATGCCACCATTCTCCTTCTTGCAATCGCCTTTGTACCAGTCCTAGCCAAGTTTTCTACACTCTTTGTTGCAGGTATAAAAGGCATACTGATATGAGTCCACACACACACTGATATAGTGAAACATGGCTTTCCAAATGCAGCCTTGGTACCTACACACAGTGAAGAAAGCACCACAACATCCAAATGAGTACATATGGAATACAAGACCCACAATCGTCTGGGCATGTTTAATATCAAGAAGCTCGTCCAAGAAACGTATTTGGAAATGACCTATGTCCCTCCCTGCTGCTGCAGGAAGACACAAAATGGTGCAGGAAGACACAAAAGGGTGGTAGACATCAGCAGAAGAGCAACAAAGCAGACAATGTGTGTCTTGTTCTTGATAAGTGCCATGATCAAGACTGGCTTGCTATTAGTAGTACTTTTCTCTTGATATTGCCCTTCTGAAGGTACCCTTTATCCTTTTCTGCATCAATGGTTTCTTCCTAGTTTTGGTATACTTTAATTTGTATATTAACTTTTTTAGGGGATAATTATTGTATTAACTGGTATCCTTACATTAAAAAAAAGATCACGTGGTACCACAGTTACATTTTAGAGGTTGTTTAGATGCCCGAAAACTTGCATATGTGATTTTTCTGTAAAATAATATGATCGTTTGAATGATCCTGGGTACTGGTGTAACCACTTTCTAAAATTTAGAGAAAAAATATGTGTTTGAAACTTTTTGAAAAAATCCAAAAAAATCAGGCACATGCATGTATGTTGAGTCGAAACTTACCCTTGTATAATTTCGTCAAATGATGAGTTGACTCTAGACGGTCAGGCGTCTGAACTAATGCACACGTCCTTAAGCTATCAAATCCAATGGTTATAACAACTTTGATGGTGTGAAATCACTCATGCGCGACAGAATAGTTATTTTGTGTCAGATTTGAACATTGAACCCTCGCGTGCTCGTACGGCCTTGATGACGGTAAGTTTCAGAATGCTCTTCCACTTATGGTGAGTGCCTCCGTATGTGATTGTTGTCCATTGGGATTTGAGAAAACGAACGCCACTAATAAACCCTCAGAACAAGGACAACTAACGCGTGCACGAGACGAGGCAAGCACACGTCCATCGGTACCGTACACAACCATGCAGATGCAGTACCGCCCGTCCAACGACAAGTCCGCGGGCTCCAACTCGCCGTCGTCGTCCCGCGGACGACTGCCTCCCGAGGGGCAGAGGATCACTCTGCTCCCGACGGCGCGACGAGCGCCGAACCGTAGCGTCGCCGCGGACGGCCGGAAGAAGTCGACGCGCTGGCCAGGGAGCAGCATGCGCTGCGCGCTCCAAGCCCCACAGGCAGGAAGAAGGTTAGCTTTGGAGTCAATTGCAAGAAACCACCACATTTGCTGCTAGGTTTGCGGAAAACCATCAAGTCGTTAATCTGTTGTAGAAAACACCGTGATTTCACTAAACTCCTTGCAAAAAGCACTGATCGGGTGATTTGGCCCGTTTGATCACTTTCTTGCAAGTGGGACCAGATTGTAAGGAGGTGTCTTAGCAAAAATATTACATACACACCCCTAGATCTTAAAATAGCAAGCAATCAACCCCTCCTCCCGATCCCCTGCTCCCGATCCAATCGGGCGCGGCGCAGCTGGTCGTCGGCCACCCGTTCGACACCATCAAGGTGAAGCTGCAGAGCCAGCCCACGCCGCCGCCCGGCCAGCCGCCCAAGTTCGCCGGCGCCATGGACGCCGTCAAGCAGACCATCTCGGCCGAGGGCCCCCGGGGCCTCTACAAGGGCATGGGCGCCCCGCTCGCCACCGTCGCCGCCTTCAACGCCGTGCTCTTCATCGTCCGGGGCCAGATGGAGGCCCTACTGCGCTCCGAGCCCGGCGCCGCGGTCACCGTCGGCCAGCAGGTCGTCGCCGGCGCTGGGGCCGGCGTCGCCGTCTCCTTCCTCGCCTGCCCCACCGAGCTCATCAAGTGCAGGCTGCAGGCGCAGAGCGCGCTGGCCACAGCCGCTCCTGCCGCCGCCGCCGCAGCCGCTCCCGCGGGCGGCGCGGCTGCCACCGTCACCGCCACGGCCAATGCTGCCGCGGTCAAGTACGGCGGGCCGCTGGACGTGGCGAGGCACGTGCTGCGGTCGGATGGCAGCAGCGCGGCGGCGGGCGCGTAGTGGATAGGGCGTCTGTGTTCCATGGGGAGGGTCTGATTGCTTTTGTTTTTTTAGATCTAGGGGTGTATGTGTTATTTTTTTGCTAAGTCAATTCCTTACAATCTGGCCCCACCTGTAAGAAAGTGATTAAACGGGCCAAATCATCCGATCAGTGTTTTTTTCAACGACTTAACAAATTTTTCGATGTTTTCTGCAACGGATTAACGACTTGGTGGTTTTCCGTAAACCTAGCCGCAAATGTGGTGGTTTCTTGCAATTGACTCTTAGCTTTGCCTTGGAGGAACGAATAGGGCAGAGCGTGGCGGAAATTTGCCGTGGCAGCCTAGCCTGGTTTGGCCGTCGGGCGAGGGGAAAACGTGAGCGGGGAATGGTCGGCATGTGCGGGCGCGTCCGTTGGCATGTACGCCGCGCGGCCGCGGGCGGCCCTGTTCGGGCGCTTGAGCAAAGAGGACTCGGTGTAGCCTGGTTTGTCAATTTACCAACGGATCCAGCCATGATGGCGACGCAGAATGTTCGGATCGGGCCACGACGACGACAAAGATGCTCCAGGACAAAGATGTTTTCTGCTGCTGCCTACCATGAAGACTCGGAGGAGAATCTGACAATTCACAACAAGGCTAATAATACAGGAAAAGTGGCTGCAGCTACCGGGCTCCAGGGCTCCTGGTATTTGAAATTTTTGAAAAATACATTTTCGTTGCTTAAAAAAATCTTATATCAAATACGTGAATACATACACACATTCCTAAGGCCTGGTAAAAGGCTGAAAAAGAAATACTTCATATTTTGGGAAATACAAAAAAGAGAAATTTCTGACAGAAAATGGCACACCTTTTCTCCTATATAGTGTCAATTTTTTCTTCTATAGCCCAAAACAAAACGAGATTTGTACCAAAACTTGCCACTAGTATTCGGAATGTGTATATGTATCCCTGTGAAAAATTTCACATTTTTTTAAAACTTCAAAAATACAAATTTCAAAATGTTTAAATATAGGGAGCAGTGGAGCTCGGGTGCTGCAATCCCTCTTCCTAATAATACAACCATTTGTTGGCTATATAGTTGTCAGTCATTACTAGAAGGGATTCGTTCACGCGCTTCCCTACGCTATTGTTTCCGGACCCTAATAAGTGTCACACGTGTGGCGCGAAGTAATTACACCCGACGTTTTTTTGATGACAAGTTTAGTTACCCGAGGATGGCAACTTTAGTTGTCAAGCATGACAATTTTCTGTTTGGATGACAAGTTTTAGTCTTTTTTGGGATTTTTTATGGCAATTTTAGTTGTAAAAAACGTCAGGATGGTGTTACTTCGCACCGCACGTGTGACACTTATCATTTGGGTTGTTTTTAGGCATTGTTGTTTTCTTAGTGTCAGCAAAAGTTTCTATCTAGTCATTTGCTTCAAGAATGTAATAAGGTGAACTAAGAAGGAATGAGGTACAAAGTTAAGTTGTAGTAAGAGTACGGGGGCTAAATGAAAGGGCACATTAGTAAGTACTAGCACATATGACCGTGCGTTGCAACGGTAGAGATATTCTTTTGAGAAGCAACGTGAGAGATAATTGATATGTGCACCAAAAAGGTCAGCACTGCAGTGGGCGATAGAGCGAGAAGCTGTGGTATTCTCTCGGATCGTGTTTGGCCTGCGAGATCTTGATAGTGGCGGGGTTAGTCGGCGTGGAGACGACCATCCAATGCGTGCCATTTTTTCCTTTGGGTCGCCCTCGTGTTGGGGTTGTGGCTCCCTCCTTATTTGGTGGCTACGCGGCGACCTTCAGGGCACGGTTGCTTCGCCACTCTCTCCTACTATGAGGTATCCGAATGGATTACTAATTGCAGTGCATAAATCAAGTTTCATTAGCATAATTCACGCATAACCAGGCAGTCCCTTCTTTATCAGGGTTTATTCTCTTTGATTATTTTAGCGGTCACGTGCCTACAGTTCTTTTCATTAGAGCCAATTCAGCATATTATCTTTTATTGGCTTGTGCCCACAATTTCTTTCAATTATAGCAAGAGAGCATACTCTTTTATCGTCAAATAGCGCATGTGACGCACAATAGTTCGCGTCTAGACCAGCCACTGGGAGGCACCAAAAGGACCCGTGTTTGTAAGGCACGAATATAAATCCAAAAAAAGACAAGTTGAAGAATCAAACTCACGACCTAAAAACTTGACCACTGGGTGCTGGCCACTATAATAAACGGGTCCTTCTTACCAATGACCGGCGCGAACGTTTAAGAACATAATGCATCATCATATTCAAACATTTTTTTTTTAAAAATTTTCCAAAAATAAATTAGTATTTATGAATTGCAATTTTTTTAAAACATGAACAATATTAGAAATCCCGAAAAGTTTTTCAAAAATTTCGTTCATTTTGGAAAAAGATGAACAACGTTTGAAATAGGGAGGTTTTTTTTATAATTCACATACGTTTATTAAAAACATGAACCTTTGAAAAATCACTATCTTTTTTTGAATTTGGGAACAATTTTTCAAAACAATTACATGTTTTAAACATTTATAATAATTTTTAAATATGTTTGTTTTAACCAAGATCATTATTTTGAATTTGTGAACATTTCACTAAACAATAATATTTATAGAATCTAGAACATATTTTGAAATGCAATTTTATTTTCAAAATCCCAATTTATTTTGAAGAACACAATTTTTTAGAAAAACCGGAATAATTTCTAAAATGCAATTTTGTTTTGAATATCTCGATTTGTTTTGGAAAACACAAACATTTCTTAAAAAGGGTGATTTTTTAGATTTTGAACAAATTTGGAATGCGAAGAAAAATTTCAAGTTTCGAACATTTTTAAAAATAGAAACAAAATTTTAGAATTCTTAATTATTTTAAAAAATGGAAAACACAAATCGAAATTCTGTTATTTATTTATTTTATACTTAAGAAAAAAAGTAAAAGTCTAAAGTTTGCAGGGAAAAAGAAAAAGAAATAGAGAAATGATCAAAAAATAAAATAGAAATAAAACACAGAAGAAAATAAAACGGGCTGGGACAGCCTTCGCCCCGTGCGAAGGTGAGACTATTTATTGCCCCATGCGGTAAATAGGGTTTTATTAGTTGTGTGCGGTGGGAAATAGGTGGGCTAGCTTTGACGGGCCACAACATGCACGACCCCTGTACGAAAATTTCTTTTCTTTTCTAGCAAACGGGCGCACAATAATTTAGTACCACCTCGGATAGGGAAAAAACTTTTCGACGGTGAATGGATGAAAAAAATCAGAGAAACACACCTTGCTTTATTAGTAGGTATAGACTGCATTAGTCATGTGGCAAGATTTGGTATCAGGTGCTTCAGATGGCGACGACTGCGGCTTCAGGACGCTGGTCCTTAGGGCATGTGCATGAAGACTTTCCGGTTGTCATCGACAAGGTCAAGCCGACTCCGGTAGGGGAGCATCTGCAGCAGCGCATCGGCGGCACGTTCTGGCGGCAGTAGTCGTCGTTCGGTGGTCTTGGAATCTCGATGTAATTTTCTATTATGTTTGAGATGCTTTGTACTTTTGGTGAATCTATATATATACTTACTAATAAAGACACAAGTGCTTTTGTCCGTCCGTCAGGAATTTTTTATAAACGCCCTCTGTAGTTTTGGGTATATATAAACCGAGGCTAAGTTAGTCAATAGATCAACTCATATTCATTAGAACAATCTCGTGGTAGATACATGTACTCTGTAATACACCCCATATGAATACAATGAAAAGTAGGACGTAGGGTATTACCTCTTCGAGCGAGGCCGAACCTGGCTAAAATCCCGTGTCCATGTTACCATCACTCCAATACGCCTAGCTTAGGACCCCCACAATGAGATATGCCGGATATAGAACCGACAGTTGGTTCTTAGACATTTGTGATAGTCCAAGGTTGAAATATGGACTTTTATTGAGTTATACATCCATCAGTTGGTATTAACTAGAATCGTTTAATGTCAAAATTTCAAATACCGAATGTGTTTCTCATATATTTCCATTAATTCACTTCCCAATTTAAACTTTTAAGTTTATCAGTACTTCCAATTTTTAGCTACCTCATTGTTGATTCATATGACCTGAATAATTGACTGGCTACTCAAGTTGCTCTTCAAAAGCAACTACCTGTATACTTTATTGAAATTCCCATATAATCCAAATAAATTAGTATTCTGACTAGCAAATACATGCAATGATTTTCTACAAAATGACAATATAATATGACTTTCACTTCAGGCACAACAACACACGCCGCCATTCTCCTCCTTGCAGTAACCTTTCTGACCGTCATAACCAAATATTTTGCACTCCTTGTTGCAGTAATCAACAGCATACTGATATGAGTCCATGCACACCGGGTAAGTAAAACATTGGATTCCAAATGCAGTGTTGGTACCTAAACATAATGAAGGAAGCACCACAACATACAAATTAATACATATGGAATACATGATACATAATCATTTGAGCCTGTTTAATATCAAGAAACTCATCCAGGAAACACATTTGGAAATTACTTACGTCCCTCCCCGCTACCGCAGGGCCAAACAGAAAAGTGGTACACGTCAATAAAAGAGCAACACAATAGAGAATGTGTGTCTTGTTCTTGATAAGTTCCATCATCAAGACTACCTTGCTATTACTTTTTTTCTCTTGACGTTGTCCGTCTCTGAACGAATCTTTCCATAAAGAGGAGCAAATGCACAATGATTCTTGCCCATTTATCCTTTTCCGCATTAATGGTTTCTTCCTAGTTTTGGTATAATTTAATTGTCATATTGACTTGTATCCTTACAAAACAAAAATATTATGGGCCAAGATTACATTTTAGAGGCCGTTTCCATACACATTAAATTTCATATAATAATATGACCATTTGAATGGCTTAGGGACCGTAGTAACCACTTTCTAAAACTTAGAGAAGGAAAAAATGTATTTGTAACTTTATGAAGAAATCCATAAAATTCAGGCTATGAATATAAAGCAATGTTAACAAAGAATAACCATGCCCAACAGAAAGTCTCACAAGACTTGGGTGTTGAAAAAACTTGTAGAGAAGACGATGTTAGAGATACCCAGCCCCATTGTGTCAATTTTAATAGGCTCAATAGCCCTTATGGATAAAATGTTCCAGAGAAACTAAGTTGAAAGGTGAACGAGATTAAGCCAAAAATCTTTGTTGTATTCGTACATGGCGCTTCAGCTTCATGCTGGTGTTATGGTCTTACTACTCTGTGTATGTGTAGGCGTGTAAATGTGGCTGTCACCTTTCTTGATGTCATGCTAAGAACTCCGCTAGACAATGAACGGCTCACTAGAGTTTTGACTCACATATCGGCTATGAGTACGTTACCGTACGTAGTGGCAACACTCTTCCGGTTGCATCATATACAACTCTTCCGGTTGCATCATATACAACTCTTCCAGTTGCATTCTCTGGATCGACAAAACCTTCCGGTTGCATCATATACAACTCTTCATTAAGGAAACCATTAAGGAACACTGTTTGGACATCGATCTGCCAGATTTCATAATCAAAAATGCAGCTATTGCTAACATTATTCTGGCGGACTTAAGCATCACTACGGGTGAGAAATTCTCATCATAGTCAACTCCTTGAACTTGTGAAAAACCCTTTGCCACAAGTTGAGCTTTATAGACAGTGATATTACCGTCCACGTCCGTCTTCTTCTTGAAGATCCATTTATTCTGAATGGCCTTTCGCCCTTTAGGTAAGACTTCCAAAGTCCATACTTTGTTTTCATACATGGTTCCCATCTCGGATTTCATGGCCTCTAACCATTTGTTGGAATCCAGGCCCACCACTGCTTCTTCATAGCTCGTAGATTCATCGTTGTTGCTGCCCACAACATGACCTCCAAGACAGGGTTACCGTACCACTCAGGAGCAGTACGTATCCTTGTCGACCTACGAGGTTCGATAGCAACTTCATCCGAAGCTTCATGATCACTATCATTAGCTTCCTCTTCAACTAACGTAGGTGTCACAGAAACATCTTTCTGCGCTGCACTACTCAGTGGTTGAAGTAAAGGTTCAAGAAGCTCATCAAGTTCTATCTTCCTACCACTCAATTCTTTCGAGATAAACTCTTTCTCGAGAAAGGACCCGTTCTTAGCGATAAATGCTTTGCCCTCGGATCTGAGATAGAAGGTATAACCAATTGTCTCCTTTGGGTATCCTATGAAGATGCATTTGTCCACTTTGGGTTCGAGCTTTTCTGGCTGAAGCCTTTTGATATAAGCATCCCAGCCCCAAACCTTAAGAAATGACAACTTAGGTTTCTTGCCAAACCACAGTTCATACGCTGTCGTCTCCACGGACTTACATGGTGCCCTGTTTAAAGTGAATGCAGCTGTCTCTAATGCATAACCCCAAAACGAGAGTGGCAGATCGGAGAGGGACATCATAGAACACACCATATCCAATAAGGTACGATTACGATGTTCGGACACAACATTACGCTGTGGTGTTCCAGGTGGCGTCAACTGTGAAACGATTCCACATTGTCTTAAGTGATTGCTAAACTCATAACTCAGATATTCTCCCCCTCGATCAGATCATAGGAATTTAATCCTCTTGTTGCGATGATTCTCAACTTCACTCTGAAATTGCTTGAACTTTTCAAACATTTCAGACTTATGCTTCATTAAGTAGACATACCCATATCTACTCAAATCATCGGTGAAGGTGAGAAAGTAACGATATCCACCGCGCGCGTCAACGCTCATCGGACTGCACACATCAGTATGTATGATTCCAACAAGTCACTTGCCCGTTCCATTGTTCCGGAAAACAGGGTTTTAGTCATCTTGCCCATGAGGCATGGTTCGCATGTGTCAAGTGATTCAAAATCATGTGACCCCAAAAGTCCATCAACATGGAGTTTCTTCATGCGCTTTTCACCAATATGACCTAAGCGGCAGTGCCACAAGAAAGTGGTACTATCATTATCAACTCTACATCTTTTGGCATCAATGTTATGAACATGTGTATCATCACTATCGAGATTTAACAAGTATAAACCCCTCACAATGGGTGCATGACCATAAAAGATATTACCCATATAAATAGAACAACCATTATTCTCTGGTTTAAATGAGTAACCATCTTGCATTAAACAAGATCTAGATATAATGTTCATGCTCAACGCATGCACTAAATAACAATTATTCAGGTTCATCACTAATCTCGATGGTAATCGAAGACCGAGCGTGCCGATGGCGATCACATCAACCTTGGAACAATTTCCCACGTGCATCGTCACTTTGTCCTTTGCTAGCCTCCTTCTATTCCGTAGTTCTTGCTTTGAGTTGCAAATGTGAGCAACCGAACCGGTATCAAATACCTAGGCACTACAACGAGAGTTGGTAAAGTACACATCAATAGCATGTATATCATATATACCTTTGTTGATGTTGGCCCCCTTCTTGTCGGCCAGATACTTGGGGCAGTTCCGCTTCCAGTGGCTAGTTCCCTTGCAATAGAAGCACTCAGTTTCCGGCTTGGTTCCAGCCTTGGGTTTCTTCACGGGAGGAGCAACTGCTTTGCCACCCTTCTTTCCCTTGCTCTTCTTGAAACTAGTGGTTTTATTCACCATCAACACTTGATGCTCCTTCTGGATGTCTGACTTAGCAACTTTCAGCATCGCGAACAGCTCGGAGACTGACTTGTTCATCCCTTGCATGTTATAGTTCAACACAAAGCTCTTGTAGCTAGGTGGTAGCGATTGAAGAACTCTGTCAGTGACAGCCTCTGATGGGAGCTCAATTCCCAACTCGGCCAGACGGTTGTAGTAACCAGACATTCTGAGTATGTGCTCACTAACAGACCCGTTCTCCTCCATCTTGCAGGCATAGAACTTATCGGAGGTCTCATACCTCTCGATCCGGGCATTCTTCTGGAAGATAAACTTCAACTCCTGGAACATCTCATATGCTCCATGACGTTCAAAACGCCTTTGAAGTCTCGGCTCTAAGCCATACAACATGGCGGACTGAACTATTGAGTAGTCATCAACACGCGACTGCCAGGCGTTCACAACGTCCACGGTCATTGGAGGGGGTGGCGCACCAAGCGGTGCATCAAGGACATAAGAATTATGGGAAGCCGTGAGGATAATCCTCAGATTACGGGCCCAGTCTACAAAGTTACTTCCGTCATCTTTCAACTTAGCTTTCTCTAGGAACACATTGAAATTCAGGGGAGCTACTGCGCGAGCCATTAATCTACAACATAAATTTGCAAAGGCAACTTTAGACTATTGTTAATGATAATGAGTTCAATTAATCATATTACTTAAGAACTCCCACTCAAATCGGCATCCCTCCGATCGTCTGAGTGTAACATGATCCAAATTCACCAACCCAAGTCCGATCATCACGTGAGATGAGGTGGTTTGAATGGTGAACATCTCCATGTTAATCATATCTACTATATGACTCATGTTCGACCTTTTGGTCTCTTGTGTTCCGCGGCGATGTCTGTACATGCTAGGCTCGTCAAGTTTAACTCAAGTGTTCCACATGTGCAAAACTGGCTTGCACCCGTTGTATGCGAACATAGAGTCTATCACACCCGATCATCACGTGGTGCTTAGAAACGACGAACTTTCACAACGGTGCACACTTGGGGAGAATATAATTTTATCTTGAAATTTTAATGAGGGATCACCTTATAATGCTACCGTCGTCCTAAGAAAAATAAGATGCATAAAAGGATTAACATCACATGCAAATCATAAGTGACATGATACGGCCATCAACTTGTGCTTTTGATCTCCATATCGAAAACACCGGCATGATCTCCATCGTCACCAGCATGAGACCATGATCTCCATCACCGTGCCACCATCGGGGTTGCCAAGCCAACCATGCTTCTACTACTATTGCTACCGCTTAGCGATAAAGTAAAGCATTACATAGCGCTTAATGATTGACACGCAGGTCATACAATAAGTAAAGACAACCCTATGGCTCCTGCCTGTTGCCGTATGCATCGACATGCAAGTCGATATAAACTATTACAAACATGATCATCTCATACATCAAATATATCTCATCATGTCTTTGGCCATATCATATCACAACATACCCCGCAAAAACAAGTTAGACATCCTCTAATTGTTGTTGCATGTTTTACGTGGCTGCTATGGGTATCTAGCAAGAACGATTCTTACCTACGCAAAGCCACAACGGTGATATGCAAGTTGCTATTTAACCTTCTACAAGGACTGCCTTTGTTGAATCCGATTCAACTAAGGTGGGAGAGACAGACACCCGCCAACCATCTTTATGCAACAAAGTCACATGTCTATCGATGGAACCGGTCTCATGTACGTGGATATGTAAAGTTGGTCCAGGCCGCTTCATCCCATAATACCGCCGAATCAAGAAAAGACCAAGGAAGGAAGTAATCTGAATATCAACGCCCACAAACTCCTTTGTGTTCTACTCGTGATGTCATCTATGCATAGACCTAGCTCTGATACCACTGTTGGGGGAACGTTGCATGGGAAACAAAAAATTTCCTACGCTCACCAAGATCCAATCTAGGAGATGACCATCTACGAGAGGAGAGATTGGATCTACATACCCTTGTAGATCACTAAGCAGAAGCGTTAAGAAACACGGTTGATGTAGTCGAACGTGTTCGCGATCCAATCACGATCCGTCCCGTGAACTCTCGATCCAAGTGCCGAACGGACGACACCTCCGTGTTCAACACACATACGGCTTGATGATGCCTTCACCTCCTCGATCCAGCGAGCGATGGTGAAGTAGTAGCTCGAGTTCTCCGATAACACGACGGCGTGGTGGCGGTGGTGGTGGCGGAATCTCAGCAGAGCTTCGGTAAGCACTACGAAGAGGAAGAGGGATGCGAGGGAGAGGAGATGCAGCATCGTGGCGTGGAGATATGCTCAAGGGGTGCGGCTGCCCTCTCTCTACCTCTCTATATATAGGGGAAGGGAGGAGGGGGTGTTGCCCCTAGGGATTCCCCTAGGGTGGGTGGCGGCCAGGGTAGATGGGATCTCCCCTAGGGTGACCTGCCCCCAAGCCGGGAGGTGGGAAGCCCTAGGGGGGCAGCCCCTACCCTCCTGGTTACGTGAGATGGGGTGAGGGTGTGCTCAGACCCTTAGTGGGCTGGTTTGCCCCCTCCCCTTGGCCCATGCCCCCCCGAAACCCCTTTCGGTGACGCTGGTCATCACCCGGTACCCCCGGAACAATTCCGGACTCCAATACCCATCGTCCAGTATATCAATCTTCACATCCGTACCATTCCGGAGTTCCTCGTCATGTCCGGGATCTCATCCGGGACTCCAAACAACCTTCGGTAACCACCATAATGACTCAACTATACTTATATCGTCACCAAACGTTAAGTGTGTAGACCCTGCGGGTTCGAGAACTATGCAGACATGACGGAGACACCTCTACGGTCAATAACCAATAGCGGGACCTGGATGCCCATATTGGTTCCTACATATTCTACGAAGATCTTATCGGTAGAACCTCGATGTCAAGGATTCAGCTAATCCCGTATGCAGTTCCCTTTGCCTATCGGTACGTTAGTTGCCCGAGATTCGATCGTCGGTATCTCTATACCTAATTCAATCTCGTTACCGGAAAGTCTCTTTACTCGTTTCGTAATAGAAGATCCCGTGACTAACTCATTGGTCACATTGCTTGCAAGCTTATTGTGATGTTGTATTACCGAGTGGGCCCTGAGATACCTCTCCGTCATACAGAGTGACAGATCCCAGTCTTGATCCATGCCAACTCAACAGACACCCTCGGAGATACCTGTAGAGCACCTTTATAGTCACCCAGTTACGTTGCGACATTTGGTACACACAAGGCACTCCTCCGGTGTCAATGAGTTGCATGATCTCATGGTCATAGGAACATATACTTGACATGCAGAAAAACGATAGCAATAAACTTGATACGATCATATGCTACGTTCATAGTTTGGGTCTTATCCATCACATCATTCTCCTAATGATGTGATCCCGTTATCAAATGACAACTCATGTCCATGGCTAGGAAACATAGCCATCTTTGATCAACGAGCTAGTTCGGTAGAGTCTTACTAGGGACATGTTGTTGTCTATGTATCCACACATGTATTTGAGTTTCCGGTCAATGCAATTATAGCATGGATAATAAACAATTATCATGAACAAGGAAATATAATAATAACCACTTTATTATTGCCTCTAGGGCATATTTCCAACAACATCCGGCAACTATTTTAATACATATTATCAATCAATATTCATGATGTGTTCTTCAATAATTTGTCATGGGTCAACGCATAGCCCTACAACCCTATCTATTTATTGGAGGGGTCTATGGAAGTACTTTGAATTTACGTCATGTATGTGTAACATAAAATTGCTTCATAGATGTCTCTTGTCTGATCCGCATTCTTCGTCCTTGTAGGTACCTAGGGTGACAGAGAGTGAGTCAGAGAGGCTCTAACGGCAGGCAGACCATGAAGTGTTATTCTGAACAATAGTGACAGAAAGGTTTAGTACGGTAGCACGGATCCTATATCTTGGGGATACAAGAGGTGTAGTCATTAAATACCTAATGCTTTTATCTGAGTTTTTCCTCAACTACAGGGAAAATCCCACCAAATAGATTAAAATATGCAATAAAATACATATTAAGTGACATGGCAGCGGATTAGGCGGTCAATTGTTGAAAACCACTTCAACTCACCAAGTACCTGTTTGAGGAGAGGAAAAGTTGAAAGTAGATTGACTTTGACAGTTTAGAATTGCAAGTTAGATTGTTTCAAAGTTTGGGGTTGGTTCTTAGACATTTGTGATAGTCCAGGTTTAAAATATGGACTTTTTTTGAGTTGTACATCCATTAGTTGGTATTAACTAGCATCGTTTAATTACAAAATTTCATATACCCAATGTGTTTCTCATATATTTCCATTAATTCACTCCCCAATTTAATTTTTTAAGTTTATCAGTACTACCAATTATTAGTTGGCTCATTGTTGATTCATATGACCTGAAGAATTGATCCGCTAGTCAAGTTGGTCGTCAAAAGCAACTACCTGTATACTGTATTGAAATTCTCGTATAATCCAGATAAATTAGTATTCTGGCTAGCAAATACATGCAATGATTTTCAACAAAATGAGAATATAATCCAACTTTAACTTTGGGCACAACAACACACACTGCTATTCTCCTTCTTGCAGTAGCCTTTCTGGCCGTTATAACCAAGTATTTTGCACTCCTTGTTGCAGTAATCAATAGCATACTCATATGAGACCATGGACACCGAGTAAGTAAAACATTGTATTCCAAATGCAGTGTTGGTACCAAAACACAGTGAAGGAAGCACCACAACATACAAATTAATACGTATGGAATACATGATACATAATCATTTGGGCCTGTTTAATATCAAGAAAGTTATCCAGGAAACTCATTTGGAAATTACATACGTCCCTCCCTGCCGCCGCAGGGCCACACAGAAAAGTGGTACATGTCAACAAAAGAGCAACACAAAAGAGAATGTGTGTCTTGTTCTTGAAGAATTCCATAAAAATCAGGCTATTAAAATAAAGTAATTTTAACAAAGAATAACCATGCGGAACAGAAATCACTAGTAGAAAATATGCCTTTAGTCCCGGTTCGCAAAGGCCATTAATCCCGGCTGTGCAACCGGGACTAAATATGCGCGACTAAAGGCCCCCCCTTTAGTCGCGCCTCTTACGAACCGCGACTAAAGGCCCGTCCACGTGGGCGCCAGGAGTCCGTCGGGGCGGAGGACCTTTAGTCCCGGTTCTCGTGGCTAACCGGGACTAAAGGCCTCCTCCGCAGGTTTAGGGTTTTAGCCCCCCTAAACCTGGTTTCTTTTTAATTTGTAGTGTTTTATTTCTTTTATATTTTATTTTGTGTTTTATTTTAATTTTGATGAAGTTTCAGTACACATATTCTACGCTACTATATACATGCATATGAAATTTCAAACAAGAAGAATTCAAGAGGAATATATAATATATATTCAATCTCGGGTGACCATATACAACTTCGAACAAGTTTCCATACACAATTAGGATGGATGACCATATACAACTTCGAACAAGTTTCAATCTCGGGTATGCATATAAATTTCTTCGTCCTCGGTATAGTGTTCTCCTTTAGGATTGATGACTTCCCTCATGAAAAATCCTGCTAATTCATCTTGAATTGGTCGGAAAGCGAGCTTCTGGACTAAGCCTCCTCCGCAAGTTATCCGTCGCCTTCCGCACGCTATCCGATGCCTTCCGCTCAGAGGTGTGTCTCCGGATGTTCTCACAAACATAGTATCCACATAGATTGGTCCCCGGTGGCTGCTTATCCACATTAACTAACCTTCTAAAATCTAGCTCATGTTTGAATTCACCGACAATTTCTTCTGAGAACCGTCTCCAAACCCTACAGGGCAAAGAAAATTAAATGAACAAGGGAGTTATTAGTTACTTGATATTAGGAAATGAACGAAAGAGACCGATCGATATAGAGCTCAAATGATTGAAAATAATTACTTTTGCAGCATTTTTCTCATGTCGGCCCAACGCTTTGAATCCGAATCCATAGAGTCCATGATTAGAACTCTGGAGGTGTGAAGTTCAATATTTAGCAGAATCCAGTGGAACCTGCGGACACGTTACATGCACAGTCATGCATAACTCATCGATTAGACATACCATGCATGGAGTAAACAAAAGAGAATGGGCACAAGAGAGAAACACTCACCCAAAATGGTAAGGAAATAGAATATGACTTTTGAGTTGATGCTTTCTAAGAAACTTGTACAAGTCTTTCTCCACGTCTTCGGGGTGATTTTGTAACACATGTCCATTAACGGTATGTGGGTCAATGAACCCAACATCATGGATGTTTCTTATTTTGCATTCCCAAATCTTCAATCTGCATAATAGCGTACGCAACAATATAGTTAGGACAATATATATATATATATATATATATATATATATATATATATATATATATATATATATATATAGTGCAGGCAATGAAGAACGAGATGAGGTAGAAATAAATCACTTACAGAACGTAGCAACTCAGGATAGATTTGTCGAGCTCGCGCAGATTTAACAGCTGGAACAATTCACTCATATGAACTTGTATAGAGTACCGTTTGGTGTGATGCTCCTCTGTAACATCCGCATAAACATATTCTTTGTCGGCCCATGTTATGAAATGCTTGTACCAACGTAGCAGATTTCACATTTGTGGTGGTAGACTCTTTTCCCGCGCAGGCTCGACGAGAGGCCCATTCCGCACATATTGTAATGCTATCTCACATACTGGCACATCCTCAAGGCCTAACGAGGCACGAAGAGTCAAACCCATCTCGGACGCTTGTTTCATGGCACTTGCTACCGTCAATCCAAGTGCTGCCGCAGCTGCTATGATCTCGGGGTCCTCTTCCGGACCGGCTTTCACTATGAGCGGGGGGATCGATTGTTTATTCTGCATCCCGAGCTGGTCAACTTGTTTCCCGCTTTTTTTACTTTCTTCTTTCTCCTCCTTCAATATTTTTGCTTGCCTACGAAGTTCATGTCCATAGTCGTCAGGCATATTCAGCTCGGCATGGGACGGTGTCGTCAAAAAATCCTTAGCCCACTTCTTTTGCTTCTCAGTGAATACTTGCTTGGGCTCAGGCTCTTTTATCGCCTTCGTATCCGCCTTCCATTTCTCATAATGAGCAGACGCGGCCAATTTGGTTTCAGCTTCACTAAGTTCCCAAGGCCTTGGGAGGAGAGGCTTCAGTGATGGCTCCGGTACCCTTGTGGTCTTAGGTACATAAGGGTCCGTGTTAATAGTCCAGGAGCGGGTTTCCTTGCTGTCCGCCTGCTTCTGCTTCTTCGCCGGAGGTGGATTGGGGGGCGTCGTACCCGCCGGAGGAGGATTGGGGGGCGTCGTACCCGCCGGAGGAGGATTGGGGGGCGGCGGCTGCTTACCCGCCGGAGGTTGTGGATCGGGGGACGGCGTCGAATGGCGTGAAGGAGGTGTAGGTGAACCACCACGACCACCACCACCGCCACCACCACCACCACCACCACCATCGGAGGGGGGTGGACTTGTTAGCCTTGGCGCCCCGCCTGGAAACACTATGTACTTCTTTTTCCATAGAATGATCTGGCGCTTGACATCTCCAAGTCTTCTCTCCCCTTCGGGTGTAGCTTTGTCAATCTCCAGGTCCTCAAACTCTTGGACTATGTCTTCCACCGTGACACGAGCATAGCCATATGCAATGGGGTTGTTGTGGTGGAGTGCTCCAGGTGTACAGGGTAAAGCACTGCCGGTAGCTACCTTCGTGGAAACGTTCCCACGGGATAATGCAGATCACATTCTTTCATCTCCTTTACATCATCCACGGGGTAGTGAGGCTCCGGTGCACGAATCTCAATCGTCGGTGCATTAGCACTAGGCGGGGCATCCGTGGAAGCCACGCTGCTTCTCCGCTGCTGGCTTCCGCGATCTGCTTCATGATCTTCATGCGGCCCTGCAGCCGATTTTTCTTTTACTAGTTCATGCACGGTCTGCTTCAACTCATGGAGTTCCGATGCAAACTTCGCCAAAAGATCTGCATCCCGGTCCGTCTTTCTCTTACGGCTTCTGTAACAGTACGGGTCATTGTCCTGGGAAAACCCTACTTTCCACGGAATTCTGCCTTTGCCTCGTACACGTCCTCCGTGTTCATCATTCCCGAGGGCTGTTGTCAGTGCGTCTTTCTCTCTGTTGAACTTGATCAAGCCCTCTTGAGCTTGGGTCATTGCGTCAATAAGGGCTTGGGTGGGAGCAAACTTTTTCTTCCGGTGAACACACACCCCTGTCTCCGGGTCTAGCGATCCCCCATGCCCGTACCACCAGCTTTTAGCCCTTGGGTCCCATCCCTCTGTACCTAGAGGGATTCCTCGCACCCTCAGGTCCTTCTCCATCTTCTGCCACTTAGGCTCCGAAAGGCGGTATCCTCCTGGCCCCATAATATGATGGAACTTTTTCTTACTCGCATTATCCTTATTTTTTTCATATTTCCTTGAAATGCTCCGATTTCTTTTGCCTCACAAATTCTGGCCAATCATCTTTCAGTTTCTCATGTTGTCCATTGAAATCCGGAGTCTTGCCCTTGTTGACATAGTCACGGGTTAAATTTTTCTTGAAGTTCCGGAATGCTTCGGCCATCTTCTGAAGAGCGAACTCTTTAACTAGCCTCCTCCTCTCACGTCCACCCGGAACCTCGTTACCGAATTCATCGACTTTGTTGTATTCCGGAGGTAGAATGAAATGTTCCATAAGCTTTCTCCAGCAATCCTTTTTCGTTCTCTTGTCGACAAAACTGAAACCAAGACGTGCCTTCTTTGGCTCCTTCCATTCCTGGACGGTGATCGGGACGTTGTCTCTAACAACGACTCCGCATTGGTTGATAAACTTTGAGGTGTGCTGTAGGGGCTTGCCGGTTTCACTGACAAAATCAATGGTATATGTTTCTCCTGTTTTCATCGCCTTGGATTTGCCACGCATTGTCGTACTCGATCCGGCCGAGGGCTAAAAAAAAGAAAGAGAGTCGCGCGCGTTAATACATATGTATTCACATTTCAGTAAGTTTGTATCACGAGAGGCTCAATGTATATATATACCTCGCCGGAGGTGGTTGCTACTTGCAATTCGAGATCGTCGTTTGTTGACGGTTGACCTCAGTCGACAATGTCCGTTCCTTCACCTTCTTGATCATCGACAATGTCTGTTCCACCGTCAAGGTTCAGAAGAGAAGAGACTACATCCTCTTCTTGCTCATATTCTGAGCCCGGCACATAAGGAATCTCGTTGTTTATGATGCCCATTAAATAACGTTCAGCCTCCGGATCCCTAAGCGGCTCGGCTCTATCGTCCGCCATATGTCACTCCTGCATGTAGTAAAAATTAATTAAGTATAAAGGAATTAAAAAATAAGATTAAGGGGACATAGAGGAGAAGCAGTGACGGTTGAATGATTAAGGGCTATTAATTTTTGCTTTCATTTCAGCCATTTTTGGAAAACAACAAAAACAGAAATACTTTAGATGTCAAACTGCATGTATAAGGTTGAAAACATGTGCCAAATGTTTCACTGAACATTTTGAGGTATTAAACATAATTTTTGGATAATTATTTAATTAGTTACGCCATTTTCTTTTTCCTTTTCTTTTATGACCAGAACAGAAAATTGATGTTTTTCCTTTTCTTTTAATTAGTTATGCCATTTTCTTTTTCCTTTTCTTTTATGACCAGAACAAAAATTCATCGACTTTTTCCTTTTTCCTTTCCTTTTCTTTTCCATTTTTAGTTCCCTCTCTGCTCTCTCTCTCTGCTCTCTCTCTCTCTCGCTCGCTGACGGGTGACCACCAGCACGGGCACGCACGGCGGCGCCGTTTCTGCACGCGCGCGAGGCTGGCAAGGCGCGCATCCAGTACGCGGCGACGAGGAGGACGGCAGGCGGCGGCGGGCGAGAAGGTGGGCGAGAAGACGACGGTGGCGGTCCCCTCTTCTTCTAGGCACGCGAGGAGGACGGCAGGCGGCGGCGGGCACCTACCGGAGACGAGGGCGGCGGCGCAGAGAAGACGAGGGCGGCGCCGCGGAGAAGACGAGGTCCTGGATGCGTTTGGTGGTTAGCGCGGAGAAGACGAGGGCCGCGGAGAATATATAGGGCAAGCCTTTAGTCCCGGTTGGGGACACCAACCGCGACTAAAGGTACCCTTTAGTCGCGGTTGGTGTCCCCAACCGGGACTAAAGGGGTACCTTTAGTCGCGGTTGGTGTCACGACCCGCGACTAAAGGTTCTTTCGTGCCGTTTTCGTTCCCGCGCGGAAAGAGCCTTTAGTCGCGGTTCGTGTCACGAACCGCGACTAAAGGTCCTTTTTCAAATACTTTTCATTTTAAAATCTTAAAAATACAAATAATATATCAAAAAATTGAAAAAAATAAAACTAATTCATTTTAAAATCTTAAAAATACAAATAATATATCAAAAAATTCAGAAAAATAAAACTAATTCATTTTAAAATCTTAAAAATAGAAATAATATATCAAAAAATTCAAAAAAATAAAACTAATTCATTTGAAAATCTTACGTTCATCGACCAAATCTTGAAGGTTTGACAAAAGGTTTGATACATCATTCAGTCCATCGACCAAATACAAATCATCCGGATTCGCCATCGTACGTTTTAATTCACATGATCCATTCAACAAAGTTTGGTACAATAAATTATTACACATCAGTTCTTCCCTTGTGTCCCTGCTTGCTTACGATTGTGCCGTATCCATGGAGCATCCTCATCATTTAACTTAATGCTTGGGTCAGTGTTCACTTTGAAGGGCGGAATTTCACCAAACATATTATAATCTTCTGACATGTCTGTCTTGTCCTCCACTCCCACGATGTTTCTTTTCCCTGAAAGAACAATGTGGCGCTTTGGATCATCGCATGATGTACTGATCGTTTTCTTATCTTTCCGTTTCCTCGGTTTGCTACTCATGTCCTTCAAATAAAAAACCTGAGCGACATCTTTGGCAAGGACGAATGGTTCGTCAAGGTAACCAAGATTGTTGAAATCCACCATTGTCATTCCGTATTGCTCGTCCACCTTTACCCCACCTCCTGTTAGCTTGAACCATTTGCACCGGAACAAAGGGACCTTAAAGGAGGGTCCATAGTCAAGTTCCCATATCTCCTCTATGTAACCATAATATGTGACCTTTTGCCCATTCTCGGTTGCTGCATCAAAGCGGACACTACTGTTTTGGTTGGTGCTCTTTTTATCTTGGGCGATGGTGTAAAATGTATTCCCATTTATCTCGTACCCTTGGAAACTCGTTATAGTCGAAGATGGTGTCTTGGCCAACATGTACAGATGATCTCCAACATCATTGTCATTCATTAAATTTTTTCGCAACCAACTGCCGAAAGTCTCCATGTGGGCCTTTCTAATCCAGGATTCAGGCTTCCCCGGGTTGTCCGAGCGTAAATATTCTTGTGTTGCTCGAAGTACGGAGCCACCAAGCTGGAATTTTGCAGAACTGTGTGGTGTGCTTCAGTCATAGAATGACCGTCCATACATATCGTTGATTTCCTTCCGATCGTGCCTTTTCCACTTAGTCTCCCCTCGTGCCGCGATTGAGGAATACCAATCGGCTTAAGGTCAGGAACATAGTCAATACAGAACTCAATTACCTCCTCATTTCCATAGCCCTTGACGATGCTTCCTTCTGGCCTAGCACGGTTACGAACATATTTCTTTAATACTCCCATGAACCTCTCAAAGGGGAACATATTGTGTAGAAATACAGGACCGAGAATGGAAATCTCTTCGACTAGGTGGAGCAGGAGGTGCGTCATAATATCGAAGAAGGATGGTGGAAACACCAACTCGAAACTGACAAGGCATTGGACCACATCGTTTTGTAACCGTGGTAGATCTTCTGGATTGATTACCTTCTGAGAGATTGCATTGAGGAATGCACATAGCTTCACAATGGCTACTCGAACATTTTCCGGTAGGAGCCCCCTCAAAGAAATCGGAAGCAATTGCGTCATAATCACGTGGCAGTCGTGAGACTTCAGGTTTAGGAACTTTTTGTCCGCCATGTTTATTATTCCCTTTATATTCGACGAGAAGCCAGACGGGACCTTCATACTGCTCAGGCATTCAAAAAAAAAAGACCTTCTCTTCTTTGGTAAGAGCGTAGCTGGCACGACCTTGAAACCATTCCGGATGCCGGTCATCTGGGTCTTTCAAAAGTTGCTGGTCCTGCCGTGCTTCCTTTGTATCATTTGTCTTCCCATACACGCCTAAGAAGCTTAGCAGGTTCACGCAAATATTCTTCGTAACATGCATCACGTCGATTGCAGAGCGGACATCTAGGACTTTCCAATATTCTAGCTCCCAAAATATAGATTTCTTCTTCCACATGGGTGCGTGCCCGTCAACTCCCCGCGGAACTGATTGTCCGCCAGGACCCTTTCCAAAGATGACTTTCAAATCCTTGACGATATCAAATATCTCAGCACCAGTACGTTCCGCAGGCTTCGGCCGGTGATCTGCCTTACCGTTGAAATGCTTGCCTTTCTTTCTTACGTTATGATTTCGGGGAAGAAATCGACGATGACCCAGGTACACGTTCTTCTTACAATTACCCAAACGTACACTTTCAGTCGCATGTAAGCAGTGCGTGCATGCATTGTATCCCTTATTTGTCTGTCCCGAAAGGTTACTGAGAGCAGGCCAATCGTTGATGGTTACAAAAAGCAACACTCGTAGGTCAAATTCCTCTTCTTTGTGCTCATCCCAGACACGTACACCAGGTCTGCCCCACAACTGTAAAAGTTCATCAACTAATGGCCTTAGGTACACATCGATGTCGTTGCCGGGTTGCTTTGGACCTTGGATGAGCACTGGCATCATAATGAACTTCCGCTTCATGCACAACCAAGGAGGAAGGTTGTAGATGCATAGAGTCACTGGCCAGGTGCTATGGCTGGAGCTCTGCTCGCCAAAAGGATTCATGCCATCAGTACTTAGACCAAACCTTATGTTCCTTGCGTCAGCTGCAAAATCTTTGAACACTCTGTCGATCTTTCTCCATTGCGTTCCATCAGCGGGGTGTCTCAACTCCCCGTCGGACTTACGGTCCTCTTTGTGCCATCGCAACAACTTGGCATGCTTTTTGTTCCTGAACAGACGTTTCAACCGTGGTATTATAGGAGCATACCACATCACCTTGGCGGGAACCCTCTTCCTGGGTTTCTCGCCCTCAACATCGTCACCAGGGTCATCGCCTCTGATCTTATAACGCAATGCAGTGCATACAGGGCATTCATTCAAATTCTCGTATTCACCGCGGTAGAGGATGCAGTCGTTAATGCATGCATGTATCTTCAGAACCTCTAAACCTAGAGGGCAGACAACCTTCTTTGCTTCGTACGTACTGGCGGGCAACTCATTATTCTTCGGAAACATATTCTTCAACATTTTCAGCAAATTTTCAAATGATGAGTCAGCTACACCTTCCCGTGCCTTCCATTTTAGCAAATCCAGTGTGCAGCCCAACTTTTTCAGACTATTATCGCATCCTGGGTACAACGACTTTTTGTGATCCTCTAACATGCGATCCAAATTCTCCCTCTCCTTGTCAGTTTCGCAGCGTCTCCGTGCATCAGCAATGGTCCGACCAAGATCATCAGCGGGCTCATCATGTGCCTCTTCTTCACCTTCACCTAACCCTTCCCCACCTTCAGCATCATCCTCCATGAAAGTATCACCGAAATGATCATCATAGTTGTCATCGATATCATCCCCTTCTTCATCTTCTTCCATTCTAACCCCTCTTTCTCCATGCTTGGTCCAACAATTATAGCTTCGCATGAAACCGTGCCAAAGCAGGTGCATGTGAACGTCGCTTGAGGAGGAGTAACCCTTCTGATTCTTACAGACAGCACATGGACAGATAATAAAACCTCGCTGCTTGTTCGCATTTGCCACTACGAGGAAATCTTTCAAACCCGTGGTGAACTCGCCGGAGAGTCGGGGACCGTACATCCATTGCCGATTCATCTGCATTATTATTATATAAAGTATATAATTAACCATCATGCATTTGTTAAACTAACTAGCTAGAAATAATACAAATTAAACAATGAACTACACACATGCATATTTTATCAATGACACATGAAAGGTTCAAGTTGCTAACCGCGATCGCGGAGGAAAAATAAATGAGAAAGCTCAAGTGTGGCTCGGACACTTCATATCATGTTTGTTTCATGCTCTCGGGCATTTCATCGAACACCTTGTGTGCATAGGAGGAACCAAAAGCAAACCCACCACCCCCCCTTCTGAATTGTGGCTAAGTGAAGTGAGCTGAGTCCTATATATAGGGATGGGCCTTTAGTCCCGGTTGGCCTGGCCAACCGCGACTAAAGGCCTTCGGGCCAGCCTAAGGACCTTTAGTCCCGGTTGGCCAGGCCAACCGGGACTAAAGCCCCTCCCGTCCGCCAGCTGTCGACCGAGCGCGCTGGGCCCAGATAGTTGGTCGCGGGTCTCCTCCCGAACCGCGACTAAAGACCCCTTTGGTCGCGGTTCGATTATTTTAGGGACTAATGGGGGCGTATGGAAGCCTCTTTTTCTACTAGTGAATGCTCACAAGACTTGGGTGTTGAAAAAACTTGTAGAGAAGACGATGTTAGAGATACCCAACCCCATAGTGTCAAGTATAATAGACTCTATAACTCTTGTGAATGAGATTATGCCAAAAATCTTTGATGTATTCATACATGGCGCTTCAACTTCATGCTGGTGTTATGGTATTACTACTCTATACACGTGTAGGCGTGTAAATGTGATTGTCACCTTTCTTGATGTCATGCTGAGAACTCTGCTGGACAGAACGATCCACTAGAGTTTCGATTCAGTTTTTGGCTATGAGTATGTTATCGTACGTACTGGCAACACTATCTCGAATATTATTCAACTTTCTCTTGAATATGTGCGTATCTGGTTATAGCCTGGTACTGATCACAATATCTCGAAAGGGACAACATATTGCTCCATATTACTCAAACTTATGCCACCACAAAACCTTATGCTTGATCATTTCTTTGGCATCCCATCACCAGACAACAAAAGTTTCAGCAATTAATGATTTAAATAAAGTTCTTGAGAGCCTTGATGATGAGACACTCGTGGGTGAGTTAGAGAGTTACTCTGGAATGGCAGCTGACTAGGCGGTCAATTGTTCAAAACCACTTCAACTCAACAAATACCGGTTTGAGGAGAGGAAAAGTTGAAAGTTGATCGACTTTGACAATTTAGAATTGCAACTTAGACTATTTCAAAGATTGGGGTTCGTTCTTAGACATTTGTCATAGTCCAGGGTTCAAATATGGACCTTTTTTGAGTTGTACATCCATCAGTTGGTATTAACTAGCATCGTTTAATGACAAAATTTGATATACCCAATGTGTTTCTCACACTCCCCAATTTATTTTTTTTAAGTTTATCAGTACTTCTAATTTTAGCTGGCTCATTGTTGATTCATAGGACCTGAAGAATTGATCGGCTAGTCAAGTTGGTCATCGAAAACAACTACCTGTATACTATATTGAAATTCTCCTATAATCCAGAAAAATTAGTATTGTGGCTAGCAAACACATGCAATGATTTTCTACAAAATGACAATATAACATAACTTTAACTTTAGGCACAACAACACACGCCGCGATTCTCCTTCTTACGGTAGCCTTTTTGGCCGTCATAACCAAGTATTTTGCACTCCTTGTTGCAGTAATCAACAACATACTAATATGAGTCCATGCACACCGAGTAAGTAAAACATTGGATTCCAAATGCAGCGTTGGTACCTAAACACAGTGAAGGAAGCACCACAACATACAAATTAATATGTATGGAATAAATGATACATAATCATATGGGCCTATTTAATGTCAAGAAACTCAACCAGGAAACTCATTTGGAAATTACCTACGTCCCTCCACGCTGACGCAGGGCCACACAGAAAAGTGGTACACGTCAACAAAACAGCAACACAAAAGAGAATGTGTGTCTTGTTCTTGATAAGTGCCATCATCAAGACTGCCTTGCTATTACCTATTTTCTCTTGATGTTGTCCTTCTCTAAACGTATCTTTCTAGCACCGATGTTTATAAAGAGGAGCGAATGCACAATGATTCTTGCCCCTTTATCATTTTTAGCATTAATGGTTTCTTCCTAGTTTTGGTATAATTTAATTGCCATATTAACTTGTATCCTTATACATAACAAAAATATTATGGGCCAAAGTTACATTTTAGAGGTCGTTTCCATGCACATTAAATTTCATATAATAATACGACCATTTGAATGGCTCAGGGCACCGGAGCAACCACTTTCTAAAACTTAGAGATAAAACATATATTTGTAACTTTCTGAAGAAATCCATAAAAATCTGGCTATTAAAATAAAGTGATGTTAACAAAGAATAACCATGCACAACAGAAAGTCTCACAAGACTTGGGTGTTGAAAACTTGTCGAGTGATGATGTTAGAGATACCCAACCCCATAGTGTAAATTTTAATAGAATCTATAGCCCTTGTGGATAAAATTTTCCAGAGAAAATTAGTTGAAAGGTGAATGATATTATGCCAACAATCTTTCTTATATTCGTACATGTTGCTTCAGCTTCACCCTAGTGTTATGGTCTTACTACTCTATGCACGTGTAGGCGTGTAAATGTGGGTACCAACTTTCTTGATGTCATGCTGAAAACTCCGCTGGACAATGAACAATCCACTAGAGTTTTGATTGAGATTTTGGCTATGAGTATGTTACCGTATGTAGTGGCAAAACTACCTCGAATTTTATTCAACTTTTTCTTGAATGTGTGTGTATGTGGTTATAACCTGGCACTGATCACAAGAGCTCGAAAGTGACAACATATTGGTCCATAATACTCAAACTTAAGCCACCACGAAACCTTATGCTTGATCATTTCTTTGGCATTCCATCACCAGACAACAAAAGTTTCAGCAAGCAATGATTTAAATAAAATTCTTTAGAGCCTTGATGATGAGACACTCGAGGGTGAGTTAGATAGTTACTCTAGAATGATGTTGTCTTTACATAACTTTCATTCCCTAATATATGCATTCATTGCTCAAGAAATGCAATCTCTTCCATGCATTCCCGGCAAGCAAGTGTTGAGTAGAAAAAATAGAATCAAGTGTTACTGTGTTATTTTGTCTAGTTGAGCAAGAGCTTTGTGTTGATTATCTTAGCTTCACTTACACTTGCATAATAACCATGCCACCACTATAGCTATACTAAGTTTTGAAGTCAAGAAGTGGAGGGTTATCTAGGCGTACTAATCATAACTGAAGCAAAACCATCTCATTTATTTGGTGTAAACAACTAAGTTCCTTACGTTTTGGATTTCCCTCTGTGTTGGTCGAGGAAGATCAAGTCTAAGCTTGGTGGAGTTGACGATTGTTGTTCTTGCACTCATGATACAAGAGCATAAACCAATATATTTCTTAAAAACTTAGATATTCGTTCTGATATTGCTACTAACGACTAATTAATGCAAAGGATTCCAAATATCTGATCTATATATTATTTCCATAGGAAATGGCTTAAATTTGCAGGAAATCAAGCTAATGCAAGGAAGGGAGTAAAGAGGATATAGACGAGATCAAGAGGGAGGCACGCCAGGACGAACATAGCAAGACGGTGTTCCATACGACCGCACACGCTTGTATGAGCGGTCGTATGGACTGTTGAAGGTCCCCTGGACCAACCCTACAAATACCATGAAGTGATCAACCCCGTAATAGCAACAGAGCATCGCCAAAACCTCAATCTTCATCGTCCAAAGCAACCCTAGCCGCCGCCATTTCCCATCTCATTTCGATAGCCGCCACCATCTCCACCACCAAGCACTCATCCAACTAGCCATACTTTGTAATCGTCTATCACATCCGGCAACTATTGTAAGACATATTATCAATCAATATTCATGATGTGTTCTTTGATGGTTTGTACTTGTGATCTATTCTCCATATCTAAAGTATCGTCATGGGTTGAGGCATAGCCCTACAACCCTATGTATTTATTGGAGGATCTATGGAAGTACTTTGAATTTACGCCCCGTATGTGTAACATAAAATTGCTTCATAGATGTCTCCTGTCTCATCCGCGTTCTTCGTCCTTGCAGGTACCTAGGATCACAGAGAGTGAGTCAAAGAGAAGCTAACGGCAGGCAGAACATGAAGTGTTATTCTGAATGCTAGGATAGAAAAGTTTACTACGGTAGCACGAATCCTATATCGTTGGGATACAAGAGTTGTAGTCATTAAATGCCCATTGCTTTTATATGAGTTTTTCTCAACTATAGGGCCAATCCCGCCAACCAGACTACAACATACAATAAAATACATATTCACAAATATATTAAGTGACACGACAGCTGACTAGGCGGTCAATTGTTCCAAACCATATCAACTCACCAAATACTAGTTTGAGGATAGGAAAAATTGAAAGTTGACCGACTTTGACAGTTTAGAATTGCAAGTTAGATTGTTTCAAAGATTGGGGTTGGTTCTTAGACATTTGTGATAGGCCAGGGTTCAAATATGTACTTTTTTGAGTTGTACATAGATCAGTTGGTATTAACTAGCATCGTTTAATAACAAAATTTCATATACCCAATGTGTTTCTCATATATTTCCATTAATTCACTCCCCAATTTAATTTTTAAGTTTATGAGTACTTCCAGTTTTTAGCACGCTCATTGTTGATTCATATGACCTGAAGAGTTGATCGGCTAGTCCAGTTGGTCTTCAAAAGCAACTATATGTATACTTTATTGAAATTCTCATATAATCCAGATAAATTAGTATTCTGACTAGCAAATACATGCAATGATTTTCTACGAAATGACAATATAACATGTCTTTTAACTTTAGGCACAACAACACACGCCAGGATTCTCCTTCTTGCAGTAGCCTTTCTGGCCGTCATAACCAAGTATTTTGCACTCCTTGTTGCAGTAATCAACGACATACTGATATGAGTCCATGCACACCAAGTAAGTAAAACATTGGATTCCAAATGCAGCGTTGGTACCTAAACACAATGAAGGAAGCACCACAACATACAAATTAATAAGTATGGAATACATGATACATAATCATTTGGGTCTGTTTAATATCAAGAAACTCGTTTGGAAATTACCTACATCCCTCCCCGCTGCCGCAGGGCCACACAGAAAAGTGGTACACGTCAACAAAAGACCAAGACAAAAGAGAATGTGTGTCTTGTTCTTGATAAGTGCCATCATCAAGACTGCCTTGCTATTACTTATTTTCTCTTGATGTTGTCCTTCTCTGAACATATCTTTCCAGCACCACTGTTTATAAAGAGGAGCGAATGCACAATGATTCTTGCCCCTTTATCGTTTTCCGCATTAATTGTTTCTTTCGAGTTTTGGTATAATATAATTGCCATATTTACTTGTATCCTTACATAACAAAAATATTATGGGCCAAAGTTACATCTTAGAGGTCCTTTCCATGCACATTAAATTTCATATAATAATACGAACATTTGAGTGGCTCTGGGCACCGAAGCAACCACTTTCCAAAACTTAGAGAAAAAAAATATTTGTAAATTTCTGAAGAAAACCATAAAAATCTGGCTATTAAAATAAAGGGATGTTAACAAAGAATAACCATGCACAAGAGAAAGGCTCACAAGACTTGGGTGTTGAAGATAGTTTTAGACAAGAGGATGTTAGAGATACCTAACCCCATTGTGTTTTAATAGACTCTATAGCCCTTGTGGATAAAAGTTTCCAGAGAAACTTACTTGAAAGGTGAATGAGATGATGCCAAAAATCTTGCTATATTCGTACATGGCGCTTCAGCTTCACGCTGGTGTTATGGTCTTACTATTCTATGCATGTGTTGGCGTGTAAATGTGACTGTCACCTTTTTTGATGCCATGCTGAGAACTCCACTTGAGAATGAACCATCCACTAGAGTTTCGACTCAGATTTTGGCTATGAGTCTGTTACCGTACGTAGTGCCAACACTACCTCCAATATTATTCAACTTTCTCTTGAATGTGTGTGTATGTTGTTATAACCTGGTACTGATCACAAGAGCTCGAAAGGGACAATATTTTGGTCCATGATACTCAAACTTAAGCCACCACAAAACCTTATGGTTGATCATTTCTTTAGCATCCCATCACTAGAAAACAAAAGATTCAGCAAGCAATGATTTAAATAAAGTTCCTGAGAGCCTTGATAACGAGACACTCATGGGTGAGTTAGAGAGTTACTCTAGAATGATGTTCTCTTTACATAACTTTCACTCCCTAATATATGCTTTCATTGCTCTAGAAATGCAATCTCTTCCATGCATTCCCGGCAAGCAAGTGTTCAGTAGAAAACATAGAATCAAGAGGTACTTTGTTATGTTGTCTAGTTGAGCAAGAGCTTTGTGTTGCTTATCTTTGCTTCACTAACACTTGCATAATAACCATGTCACCGCTATAGCTATACTAAGTTTTTAAGTCAAGAAGTCGAGGATTATCTAGCTGTACTGATCATAAGTGAAGCAAAATCTTCCCGTTTATTTGGTGTAAACAACTGAGTTCCTTACGTTTTGGATTTCCTTCTATGTTTGTCGAGGTCGATCAAGTCTAAGCTTGGTGGAGTTCACGATTGTTGTACTTGCACTCATGATACAAGAGCATAAACCGATGTATTTCTTAAAAACCAAGATATTCGCTCTGATATTGCTACAAACAACCAATCAATGCAAAGGATTCCAAATATCCGATCTTTATTTTATTTCCATAGTAAATGGGTTAAATATGGAGGAAATCAAGCAAATACATGGAAGGGAGTAAAGAGGATATAGAGGAGATCAAGTGGTAGGCACGCCAGGAAGAACAGAGCAAGATGATGTTCCATAAGACCGCACACACTCGTATGAGCGGTCGTATGGACTGATAAAGGTCTCCTGGACCTACCCTACATATACCATGAATGGGTCAATCCCATAATAGCATCAGAGCATCACCGAAACCCCCATCTTCATCGTCCAAAGCAACCCTAGCCGCCGCCATTTCCCATCTCATTTCGATTGCCGCCACCATCTCCACCACCAAGCACTCATCCAACTAGCCATACTTTGTAATCGTCTATCACATCCGGCAACTATTGTAAGACATATTATCAATCAATATTCATGATGTGTTCTTTGATGGTTTGTACTTGTGATCTATTCTCCATATCTAAAGTATCGTCATGGGTTGAGGCATAGCCCTACAACCCTATGTATTTATTGGAGGGATCTATGGAAGTACTTTGAATTTACGCCTCGTATGTGTAACATAAAATTGCTTCATAGATGTCTCTTGTCTCATCCACGTTCTTCGTCCTTGCAGGTACCTAGGATCACAGAGAGTGAGTCAAAGAGAGGCTAACGGCAGGCAGACCATGAAGTGTTATTCTAAATGCTAGGACAGAAACGTTTACTACGGTAGCACGGATCCTATATCTTTGGGATACAAGAGTTGTCGTCATTAAATGCCCATTGCTTTTATCTGAGTTTTTCTCAACTATAGGGCCAATCCCGCCAAACAGATTACAACATGCAATAAAATACATATTCACAAATATATTAAGTGACACGACAGCTGACTAGGCGGTCAATTGTTCCAAACCACATCAACTCACCAAATACTAGTTTGAGGATAGGAAAAATTGAAGGTTGACTGACTTTGACACTTTAGAATTGCAAGTTAGATTGTTTCAAAGATTGGGGTTGGTTCTTAGACATTTGTGATAGGCTAGGGTTCAAATATGTACTTTTTTGAGTTGCACATAGATCAGTTGGTATTAACTAGCATCGTTTAATGACAAAATTTCATATACCCAATGTGCTTCTCATATATTTCCATTAATTCACTCCCCAATTTAATTTTTTAGGTTTATGAGTACTTCCAGTTTTTAGCACGCTCATTGTTGATTCATATGACCTGAAGAGTTGATCGGCTAGTCCAGTTGGTCTTCAAAAGCAACTATCTGTATACTTTACTGAAACTCTCGTATAATCCAGATAAATTAGTATTCTGACTAGCAAATACAGGCAATGATTTTCTACAAAATAACAATATAACATGTCTTTTAACTTTAGGCACAACAACACACGCCAGGATTCTCCTTCTTGCAGTAGCCTTTCTAGCCGTCATAACCAAGTATTTTGCACTCCTTGTTGCAGTAATCAATGGCATACTGATATGAGTCCATGCACACCGAGTAAGTAAAACATTGGATTCCAAATGCAGCGTTGGTACCTAAACACAATGAAGGAAAGCACCACAACATACAAGTTAATTCGTATGGAATGCATGATACATAATCATTTGGGTCTGTTTAATATCAAGAAACTCATCGAGGAAACTCATTTGCAAATTACCTACATCCCTCGACGCTGCCGCAGGGCCACATAGAAAAGTGGTACACGTCAACAAAAGAGCAAGACAAAAGAGAATTTGTGTCTTGTTCTTGATAAGTGCCATCATCAAGACTGCCTTGCTATTACTTATTTTCTATTGATGTTGTCCTTCTCTGAACATGTCTTTCCAGCACCGCTGTTTGTCAAGAAGAGCGAATGCACAATATATGATTCTTGCCCCCTTATCGTTTTCCGCATTAATGGTTTCTTCCGAGTTTTGGTATAATTTAATTGCCATATTTACTTGTATCCTTACATAACAAAAATATTATGGGCCAAAGTTGCATCTTAGAGGTCATTTCCATGCACATTAAATTTCATATAATAATACGACCATTTGAGTGGCTCAGGGCACCTAAGCAACCACTTTCCAAAACTTAGAGAAAAATATATATTTGTAAATTTTTGAAGAAATCCATAAAAATCTGGCTATTAAAATAAAGGGATGTTAACAAAGAATAACCATGCACAAGAGAAAGTCTCACAAGACTTGGGTGTTGAAAATAGTTTTAGACAAGACGATGTTAGAGATACCTAACCCCATAGTGTCAATTTTAATAGACTCTATAGCCCTTGTGGATAAAAGTTTCCAGAGAAACTTAGTTGAAAGATGAATGAGATGATGCCAAAAATCTTTGCTATATTCATACATGGCACTTCAGTTTCACGCTGGTGTTATTGTCTTACTACTCTATGCACTATAGGAATCAGCTACTTTGCCGTTCGCCACGGCAGACGGCAAAGGCAAGGATGGCGGACGGCAAAAGGCTCCGGCAAAGTAGGCATCGGTAAAGAGCTTCTTTGCCGTCTGCTTTTTGAAGCGGACGGCAAAGGGGCCTTTGCTATCAGCGGCTGACGGCAAAGAAAGCCGGCGGCAATAAATGCGCTGTTAGTCCATTAGGCGGCTAACGGCAGCCTTTGCCGTCCGCCGCTGACGGCAAAGAGCATCCGGCCTTTGCCGTCCGCCGAATGACGTCAGCTGGACGTCACTGCGGGACAAGCCTTTGCCGTCTGCTGCTGTAGGCAAATGTGGGCATTCTTTGCCGTCTGCCACTGTAGGCAAAGCCTTTGCCATCCGCCGTTGTAGGCAAACTGACCAAATGGGTCAGCTCCAAGGGAGCATAGGTGGCCGCCGCGTGGCTTCTTTGCCGTCCGCGGCAGACGGCAAAGGAGCCTTTGCCATCAGCGGCTGACGGCAAAGGTGCCTCTTTTTTCTTTTTTTAATCCTGCAATTTTCACAGCAAATATATGACATATATATATATTTCACAGGGATATTTAACAGCAAACATATGACATATCCAGCACATAAGTTTCATCGTGCATACATATATAGTTCCATCCATTCATACATAGCAAGTTGCACATACACATTGTTCCATCCATACATATTACAATGCAAAGTTTCATCAAGATAGCGAGTTCCATCATAGCAAGCTAGAAGAATACTGGAGGAGAATGAAAGAAAAAACAAGCACTCCATCATAGCAAGCTAGCTTCCGTGAAGTGAATGGAATCTACAAAATGGCAAATAAGAAAGTTAGAAAAAGGTGACTAGAAGAAGAAGTATATGCCATTTATGAGCTAACTTAGGTGAAATGGATCATTTATGAGCTAACTTAGTTGAAATGGATCGTTTATGAGCTAACTTAGGTATAATGCATCATTTTAGAGCTAACCTAGGTAAGATGGGTCATTTTGGAGCTAACCTAGGTGAAATGGATCGTTTTTGAGCTAAGTTAGGTGAAATGGATCGTTTATGAGCTAACCTAGGTGAAATAGATCGTTTATGAGCTAACTTAGGTAAAATGCATCATTTTAGAGCTAACCTAGGTGTGATGGGTCATTTTGGAGCTAAACTAGGTAAAATGGATCGTTTGTGACCTAACCTAGGTGAAATGGATCGTTTATGAGCTAATCTAGGTAAAATGGGTCATTTTAGAGCTAACTTGGGTAAAATGCATCATTTCCGAGCTAACCTAGGTAAGATGGGTCATTTTGGAGCTAACCTAGGTAAAATGGGTCATTTTAGAGCTAACATAGGTAAAATGGATCATTTTGGAGCTAGTCTAGGTAAAATGGGTCATTTTAGAGCTAACTTGGGTAAAATGGATCATTTATGAGCTAACTAAGGTAAAATGGCTCATTTTAGAGCTAACTTGGGTAAAATGGATCATTTATGAGCTAACTAAGCTAATTATGCCATTTTTGACATAAGTAAGCTAAGTACATGCCATTATTGAGCAAACCTAGTTAACTAAGCATACTAGAGCTAACTTAGGTCATTTTGGAGGAAACAAAGCTAAGTATAGATCGTTTTAGAGCTAACTTAGGTAAAATGGATGGTTTTGGAGGTCAGTAAGCTTATTAAGTCATTTTGGAGGAAAAGAAGCTAACTCTAGGTCATTGTGGTAAGCATATTGGAGGAAATAAGGCTAAGTCTAGGTCTTTATGCATTTGTTAAGCAAAACACTAGAGAAACTTACCATGATCATAGAGGTGTAGGAGCGGGCTGGCTCGTGCCGGTAGCTGGAGAAGGATCATGCGATGCTTGTCTGGAGTTACGCTGCACCAAAGATCATTTCCAATGTCTCGTTAGCATGATGACACTCAAATGTTAAGAGTAGCAAGTAATGCCCATTAAAATTGAACTCACCATGGTCCCAGGAGCAATCACTGGCATCGGCGGAGCGGTCTGACCGGTCTTCTCGCACACAGACTGCACATTTGGTTTTGACGACTCAGTCATACTAGTTAGTAATGAGACAAACACTAAATGAATGTTTTGGCTAATCTGCAGAAGAAACTTACCACAAGGAGCTCGTACATGGCCCTTGCCTGCATGTCATTCCGTGCCCTTTCCTCCTCCAACATCTGCCTCTCCGCCGCCTCCGCCAGAAGTTTCTCCGTTCTATCTCTCTCACTCCGTACAGCAGCCTGCAACACCACTCCTCGTTACCATTTGTAATCATTGATGGAAGCACACACAATGTAATGGAGAAAGATAGCTGACTACGTATAACTAACCTTGATGGCGAGTTGGACTGGCCGTTCACGAGGCCTTATCTCAGGAGCGGAGCTCGACTGGTGCGCCTTGATCTCCGGAAGAGTGCTAGGACAACGGATAAGTCCGTCTCCAATGGCTATGGAGCCATGGGACCTCCCGCACCAGATATCATCACCAGCTCTGGATCAATGGGACCCTGGCTTGGGTTAAAGTCCTCCCCTTCCCCTCATCTCTATATTTCACGAGCTTGTCGTGGGAGGAGATGTTGGTGAAGTTGGTTGCATCATCGAGGTCAGACGGAGAGAATGCCTTGACTTTCTTGAAAGAGGCAGTGTGGGCCATGGCATACAGGTCGTACACCTCTGGCACCTTATCCGCCTTATGGTAGTGTGCCTGAAAGAGAGAAACAAAGTAAATTAGTAATTAAAGGGCTCAAGCTAGCATGATGAATGAATTGCATGAATCATGAAGCAAACCACATACCCAGTTCCGCCCGAACTGATATAAGTTGGAGCTGCGTTGATGGTGTGGCACACCTTCCATTTGGGCACGTTTTTCCTTGGCCTCGTTGTGGAGGGCTAGCCATTATTTTGAGCACCACTCATTGACCAACACCTCCCAACAATCCATCCGATCCGCACACCATCACGGAGGCGCCTAAGTTAGCAAATAGAAACTTGAGCGCTATGGCTATGAATTACTAAATGAAGGAAGTAAGTACAAGGCCTTAAGAATTACCTTCATGTACTGCTCCTTACTCACGAACTTCTCGCGGCACGCCGGCTTGGTCTTCTTGATACCACGCAAGGCGTAGTAGTCTCGAACAGCCTGCACCCGAGCCTCGTGCCGTAAGTTCTATAGTAGGCGCTTGCAGACGTTATCGATAACATTTGCCACGTCCTCCTCGTATCCCTCGTCACACCTGTAGAATGTCTGCAATCAAATGAGACAGTATTGATTAGTACAATTAATAACTAGCTAGTTGAAGATATTTAATTGTGTAAAGGAGAAATTACCCAGAACTTTCTGATCACCACGTCTGCCCTCGTCTTGCACAAGACACCGTCGAGAATCTCACCCGGCGGGGTCGAGGCAGCCAAGTAGTGCTCCGAGCTCAATCCAAGCTCTGGAAGCCGACCCTCACTAGGCAACGTGATAAACCCCGGGAAGTTTTTCCGACAAAGAACTCCAAGGACGGAGTTAGGCCGGCGGACACTATGATGGTGGTCCCAACCCCTACAGCATGACAAGGCCAACGCATTAGATATTTGAAGAAACGTGAATGCAGAAGGTACAAAAAGATTAAATGCACTTACCTCTCCCCATCAGGGAAAATCAACCACCTCTGCTCGCGGGTCGCCGGCACGGACGGGAGCCGTGTACAACCACGCTGGTAGACGGTGCCCCCCTCCTCCTCAATATCAGTCAGCTCCCCGCCATCATCAACATGGCCACTCGGCCCCTCAGACTCATCCGGCCAGGTACCCCATCCAGACGTGTGCTCCTCCGGGGTCTCGTGGGCCGAAGGCCCGTCGACCTGAGGCTCGTGGGCCGAAGGCTCGTGGACCGGAGTCCGTGTAGCCTCCTCCTCGGACGAGTCCACCCTAGTAGTCACGTGCTCGGGTGAAACAGCTGGGGGTGGCGGCGAGGAAGGCGCCCTAGGAGTCACCCTACCTCCTCTCCCGCGACCACGTGCTCCAACTCCTCTCTTCTTCCCTCCCTTACCTCGTCCCCTGCTGGGCACCGCTGTCGGCGAAGAAGGGCCCGGCAGTGTCGCCATACTGTCCAGCAACGCTTGGCGGAGAGGTGCGTGTGGAATGGAAGACCTCCCACCACGCGCCGACGAAGAAGGGGCCTCGGAGCGCTCCCGACCAGCGCTCACCATCTTTCAACACCTGGCATGACAAAGAGTAAATGAAATTAGTACAACATAAAAAAATACCGACATGAATAATAATATGTATATCACTTAAGTGTATCATCATCAAGTACAACATAAAAAAATTGAATACCTGACACTACTAATAATCTCGATCACTATCATCAATAAATGCATAATAATCATCATCACTATAATCAATGACGGGCTCATAGGGTTCAGTGGCATCAACATGTGGAAGGCCACCTTGACGTAATCGGTCAAGCATTGACAGGTCATCCGCAGCAGTAACCTCTTCTTGTTCCGGCTCTTCTTGTTCCTCCTCTGGGGTGATGTCGGATTCACTGTCGCTGTCTACTTCAATGTTTTGGGGTGAAGTATAGCGGTTCTTGAAACGCTTTTTGGAAAGACGTGTCTCTTGGAAGAATTCTCCTTCATATGTGTCTGGGTTAATGTGAGGTTCATAATCCTCTTCCTTTGGGGGAGATAGTCTAGCACGTGGCGGCACTTCATAAACGACATCCCAACCTTTCAGATTTGGATTAGTTTGGCAGGCCCACGGTAGATAGAATACTTGGGTCGCCTGTTGAGCCGTAATATAGACATCAGGAACATCTAAATGGGTGCTTTGTTTGATTTCAACTAGCCCTATATGTTCATGAGTCCTTCTAGTCTCCTTCGGCTGAAACCAATAACATTTGAAGACTACGACATTCGGTGGGTTTTCACCATAGAATAGAAGTTCATAAATTGCTTCAACTCTCCCATAATACTCGGTACCTCCTTCGCCGATAGCAGATACACAACAATTTGTAGACTTTCGGTCGGCCATAGATAGCTCTTTGCCATAGGTACGAAAGCGATACCCGTTGATGTCGTATTTGTCAAATGAACGGACCTTATAGTCAAAACCATTAGCGACTTGTCTCAATTCGGCGTCCATAGACTCTAAATTAGCCTACAAGTTTAATACGAAAGGATTGTTGCATTAGGCACAAATTAGCGAATGAAATGAAATGGTCTAATAAAAATTACCGTTTGTTTGAACCAAGAGATGAAACCGGGATAGCCGCGTCCTTGCTTTGCGAGAAGCTCATACTCTTCGACGGAATCCTTTTGGATCACCGCTCCATACGAGAATATGGCGACGTATCGACTGTATGAAATATCCAGGAATAAGAGCAGTTCAAAGGAAATAGAAGTTGCGAAACAATGTACCGAGAACTTACTCGATGTTCGGCCGCACTTCTGTCAGGTTGTTGAAGATATACAACGAAATGGTCCGCCATTCTTCGTTATCCAAAGATACTGGTTTCGAACCACTGGCTGGTGCGAGATTCCCTTTGAATAGGCTGAGGTTGGATCCACCCTTTTAGGGTTCGTCAGCATTGTACCGAGGCTTCGGATTATGCAAATGACGATTTTTGGCTTCGTAGTGTGCTGTCACGAAGTTTGCCGCCTCCTCAGTGATGAATGCCTCAGCCATCGATGCTTCAATTCTACGTTTATTTTTACATTTTTGTCGAAGCGTCTTCTGCATCCTCTCAGTTGGGTAGCACCAACGATTTTGCACGGCCCCCCCAATCTTGCCTCGGTCGGGAGATGCAAAATCAAATGCTGCATTGGATTAAAGAAGCCCGGTGGAAAGATCTTCTCTAACTTGCAGATCAACTCCGGCGCCAACTCTTCCATTTCTTCTAGCACGCCAGGCGATAGTTCTTTCGCACAAAGAACACGGAAGAAATAGCTGAGTTCTGCCAGTACTAGCCATTCATCCTCAGGGATGAAGCCACGCAACATCACCGGCATTACCCGCTCAATCCATATGTGCCAATCATGACTCTTGAGACCAAATATCTTCAATTTATCAAGACTCGCTCCCCTCTTTAGATTCGCTGCATACCCATCGGGGAACATCAACTGCATTTTCACCCACAAGATAATTTCCCTCATAGCTGGCCTTCCAAGATTGAACCATGCCTTTGGCTTCGTCCAGTTCTGCTTTCCTTTCGGTTCTTTCATGTTTTGTAACGGCCTATCACATAGCGCCTCCAGATCGACTCTAGCCTTAGTATTATCCTTTGACTTCCCATCTATGCCGAACAATGTACCAAAAAGTGCCTCGGCGATATTCTTCTCAGTGTGCATCACGTCGATGTTGTGTGGGCAAAGGAGGTCTTTGAAGTAAGGCAGATCCCATAAGCATGTCTTGTGAGTCCAGGCGTGCTTAGAATTATACCCCTTGAAGTACCCTGGACGCTCTGGATCTGGCTCGAGAGCGTTTAACTGATCCAGGGTCTGTTGGCCTGTCAACGCAGGTGGTGCAGAGTTTTTGACAACTCTACCTCTGATGAAGTTCTTCTTGTCTTTCCTGAACTTATGGCGAGGATCCAGGAACTGTCTATGCATGTCGAAGCAAGAAAACTTGCGACCGGCCTGAAGCCAACGAAACTCAAGAGCTCCCTTGCATGTGGGGCACGGGAACCTTCCATGCACACACCAGCCAACGAATAGCGCATACGCCGGCAAGTCATGCGTCGAGTACATGTACCAGACACGCATTATGAAGTTCCGTTTGCTATAGGCGTCGTATGTCTTGAACCCATTATCCCAGGCTTCTTGCAATTCGTCCTTAAGCGGCTGCATGTACACATTCATATTTTCCCCGGATAGTTGGGCCCTGGAATTATCAACGTCAGGAAAATGTTCTTTCTTTGCATAATCTGTCCGGGGGGGAGATTGAGTGGAAAGACAAATACGGGCCAACAACTGTATTGGGCTGCCGTCAGACCAAACACACTGAACCCATCCGTGCTGATGCCGACTCGAGGATGCCTCGGATCTGCCGCTTTGTCAGCATGTAATTCATCAAACTTTTTCCACGCAACACCATCCGATGTGTGTACGATCATCAGATTCCCATCTGCATCTAGTTCGGTTCTTTTGCCCGTTTTGTGCCATGTCATCTGTCTGGCCGTCTCTTCGACCATGAAAAGACGTTGAAGTCTTGGTACGATTGGCATATACCGAAGAACACTAACGGGGATTTTGGTCTGTGTCTTCTCACCCATACCGTTGTCTACCACAACATACCTGGAAGACTTGCAAATGGGACAATAGTTCAAGTCCGCATAGTCAAGCCTAAATAAGACACATCCTTTCTCACAGGCATGTATCTTCTCATAGGGCATCTTCAGTGCACGGAGGATTTTGTCCGACTGGTACAGGTTTGCAGGCATTACATGGCCTTTGGGTAGAAAGCGTCCAAATACTGTCATCATTGCATCGTAGCATTCTCTGCCCAAGTTGAACTGAGCCTTCAGAGCCATTACTTGTGAGATGGCATCCAACTGACAAAGCTCAGTGTGCTCGTGGAGCGGACGTTTTGAAGACTCCAACATTTCATTGAAGGCCTTTGCAGATTCCTCCATCTCCTCGTCCGAATCCCGAGCATCATCGAAGTCTTGCACCATGTTTTCCATCCCGGTACCATGCTCGTCGGTGTGACGACGATCCACCTCAGCTCGGTCACGTTGGGCAGACTCACCATGATATGTCCACACCGTATAATCGGGCGTAAAACCACTCTTCTGCAGGTGTATGCCCATTTCAGCCTCTGTCCTCTTTTCCCAATTGCCGCACCATAAACAGGGGCACCAGGTTTTCCTCTGGCCATTTGCAAATGCGGCTTGCACAAACCCCTTGGTTTTTGTGAACCATTCAGTGCTCCATTTGTTCTGACCAGTGTGACCGGTGTACGTCCACGCACGATCACTCATCTTGACTTCCAGAGCTACTGGACACACAACAAATATATATATATATATATATATATATATAATTCACCATGTATATATTCATCAGTCGATCTACTTTTTCAATTTTATTACGTCCATGCAACCTACACTCTAATAGGTAATGATAGGTCCTAATCCCACCCGAGTATGTGTAGATTGGGTTCATTTTCCCATGCTATGCTCCGGATCCGACACAAAATTTCGGCAGCACCTCCCCGCTGTTCTCCTGATACACGTCTCTGCAATAAACAGAGAGGATGTGTACCCGGAGAACAACAGGGGAGGCACTGACGAAATTTATGCGTCGGTCATATGGGAAAACGAACCCAATCTACACATACTCGGGCTGTCCATGGATAGCGTTGGACAATTCGAAAGAATCACGGTTATAAATATGCAAATGCATGCATATTTATAACTATAACGCTTTCAAACGGGAGACACATATCAGTTACGCATACTGATGATTCAAGACAGATATATAGCTAGCTATCAAGTGTCATCGGCACGAACACCGGAACAGAGCTAATAATTAAGGGGGAGGAGGACATGTCATTTGTGCTCACCCACGAACAAAGGGGCAAAGCTCGTCAAACGCACGGGGAGGTCGTCGAACACCAAACCTCGCAGCGATGAAACAACTGCACATTTAAATATACCCGATCAACACAATTATAGATAATGTTATTCATAACAAAATCGAAAAATATATGACCTAACTCATAATTCACAAATATATGACCCCGTCGGCCTCTGGAAGGCCAAAGAGTACCTTTTCGGGGTCGGGGTGCTGTTTCGGGGTCGGGGGTTCGTGTCGGGGTCGATCAGGGTGTCGGGGTGTGGTGTCGGGGTCGGGGTGTCGGGGTCAGGGGGTCGGGGTGTGGTGTCGGGGTCAGGGTGTCGGGGTCAGGGGGTCAGGGGGTCGGGGTGCTGTTTCGGGGTAGGGGTGTGGTGTCGGGGTCGGGGTGTCGGGGTCAGGGGGTCGGGGTGTCGGGGTCAGGGTGTCGGGGTCAAGGGGTCAGGCGGTTAGGGTGTCGGGGTGTCGTGTCAGGGTCGGGGTGTCGGGGTCAGGGGGTCGGGGTGTTTCCTTCTATCCTTCTTCTTCTTTCCTTTCTTCTTCTTCTTCTTCTTCTTCTTCTTCTTCTTCTTCTTCTTTCCTTCTCTTCTTCTTCCCCTTCTACATATTTTTCTTTTCTTCTTCTTCTTCTTCTTCTTCTTCTTCTTCTTCTTCTTCTTCTTTTTTCATCTTTTTTCTACTTCTTTTAGTAATATAACTAATTATCTAAAACCTAACACTAACACTAACACTAACACATATCTAGACCTAAATCTAACACTAGCATTAAATCTAACACTAACACTAACACATATCTAGACCTAAATCTAACACTAGCATTAAATCTAACACTAACACTAACACATATCTAGACCTAAATCTAACACAAACAATTAAACAGCAAAAAAAAGAAAAAACAGAAAAAAATAACTCACCGGAGCTCGGGGGGGGGGGGGGGTGGCGGTGGCGACGGGGGCGGCGGGCGGCAGGGTGGCAGGGCTCCGGGGCGGTGGAGCTCAGGGGGAGCCGGCAGGGAGGCGGGGCCGATGGGGCCGCGGTGGCGCCAAGGGCGACAGGGCAGGCTGCTGCGGGTGGCGGGGGTGGGGGCGGCGGCGGGTGCTGGGGGCGGTGGCGGGGGCGGGTGGCGGGGGCGGCGGCGGGTGCTGGGGGCGGTGGCGGTGGTGGGGGCGGGGTGGTGGGGCGACGGGGCAGGCTGCGGCGGGTGCTGGGGGCGGCGCCGGGCGGCGGGGGGGGGGGCGGCGGGGGGGGGGTCGATCTGGTCGTGGAGAGAAACAAGGGGGTGGGGGGCTCGGCCGTTAGTTAGGTTAGTGAAGTTAGGTCTTTGCCGTCCGTCGTTCTTTGCCGTCCGCTAGCGGACGACAAAAAGGGGAGCCATTAAGTTTTATCTAATCAGCTCGTAAGTGGGGCCACCTCTCTCTTGCCGTCAGCCAGCTGACGGCAAAGAACTGGCTGATGGCAAAATCCTTCTTTGCCATCAGCCAGTTCTTTGCCGTCCGTTTTTGTAAGCGGACGGCAAAGACCTTCTTTGCCGTCAGCTAGCAGACGGCAAAGAACTGGCAGACGGAAAATAAGCTAATTCCAGTAGTGATGCATGTGTAGGCGTGTAAATGTGACTGTCACCTTTTTTGATGTCATGCTGAGGACTCCACCTGAGAATGAACCATCCACTAGAGTTTTGACTCAGATTTCGGCTATGAGTGTTACCGTACGTAGTGCCAACACTACCTCCAATATTATTCAACTTTCTCTTGAATGTGTGTGTATGTTGTTATAACCTGGTACTGATCACAATAGCTCAAAAGGGACAACATATTGGTCCATAATAATCAAACTTAAGCCACCACAAAACCTTATGTTTGATCATTTCTTTGGCATCCCATCACCAGAAAACAAAAGATTCAGCAAGGAATGATTTAAATAAAGTTCCTGAGAGCCTTGATGATGAGACACTCATGGGTGAGTTAGAGAGTTACTCTAGAATGATGTTGTCTTTACATAACTTTCACTCCCTAATATATGCTTTCATTGCTCTAGAAATGCAATCTCTTCCATGCATTCCCGGCAAGCAAGTGTTCAGTAGAAAACATAGAACCAAGAGGTACTTTCACTACAGGAATCAGCTATTTTGCCGTCTGCCACGCCGGACGGCAAAGGCCTTTGCCGTCAGCCGCGGACGGCAAAAGGCTTCGGGAAAGTAAGGTCCGGCAAAGAGCTACTTTGCCGTCTGCTTCCGGGCGGCTGACGGCAAAGGGCCTTTGCCGTCTGCAGCGGACGGCAATAATTGCGCTGTCAGTCCGTTAAGTGGCTCACGGCAGGCCTTTGCCGTCCGCCGCTGACGGCAAGTCTTTGCCGTCTGCCACTTTAGGCAAACTTTCTAGTGTCTTTGCCGTCTGCCACTTTAGGCAAACTTTCTAGTGTCTTTGCCGTCTGCCACTGTAGGCAAACTTTCTAGTGTCTTTGCCGTCTGCCACTGTAGGCAAACTGACCAAATGGGTCAGCTCCCAGGAAGCACAGTTGGCTGCCATGTGGCTTCTTTGCCGTCTGCGGCTGACGGCAAAGAGCCCGTTGCCGTCGGTGGCAGATGGCAAAGAGCCTGCATATTGGCTCTTTTTTCTGTTTTTTATTAAATCCAACAATTTTCACAGCAAATATATATGACATATATAGATATATTTCACAGGCCTATTTAACAGCAAACATATCACATATATCCAGCACATAAGTTCCATCCATTCATACATAAGCAAGTTCCATCCATTCATACATAAGCAAGTTCCATCCATACATATTACATAAGCAAGTTCCATCCATCCATTCATACATAAGCAAGTTCCATCCATACATAAACAAGCACTCCATAGCAAGCTAGCTTCCATGAAGTGAATGAAATCTGCAAAATGGCAAAATAAGAAAGTTAGAAATAGGTGACTAGAATAAGAAGACTAGAACAAGAAGAGTAGAACAAGAAGAAGACTAGAACAAGAAGTATATGTCATTTATGAGCTAACTTACGTGAAATGGATCATATATGAGCTAACTAAGTTGAAATGGGTCGTTTATGAGCTAGCTAAGGTGAAATGGATCATTTATGAACTAACTTAGTTGAAATGGGTCGTTTATGAGCTAACTAAGGTCAAATGGATCATTTTTAGGTAACTAAGGTGAAATGGATCGTTTTTTAGCTAACTTAGGTGAAATGGATCATTTATGAGCTAACTTAGTTGAAATGGATCGTTTTTGAGCTAACTTAGGTGAAATGGATCATTTATGAGCTAATTTAGTTGAAATGGATCTTTTTGAGCTAACTTAGGTGAAATGGATCATTTAAGAGCTAATTTAGGTGAAATGGATCGTTTTTTAGCTAACTTGGTGAAATGGATCGTTTATGAGCTAAATTAGTTGAAATGGATCGTTTATGAGATAACCTAGGTAAGATGGGTCATTTTGGAGCTAACCTAGGTGAAATGGGTCATTTTAAAGCTAACGTAGGTAAAATGGATTATTTAGGAGCTAATCTAGGTAAAATTGGTCATTTTTGAGCTAACTTGGATGAACTGGATCATTTATAAGCTAACCAAGGTAAAATGGGTCATTTTAGAGCTAATGTCATTCCGTGCCCTCTCCTCCTCCAACATCTTTGTCGTCCTCTCCTCCAACTCCCGCTGCCTCTCCGCCGCCTCCGCCAGAAGTTTCTCCGTTCTATCTCTCTCACTCTGTATAGCAGCCTGCAACACCACTCACATGACCATTTGTAATCATTGATGGAAGCGCACACAATGTAATGGAGAAAGATAGCTGAGTACGTATCACTAACCTTGATGGCGAGTTGCACTGGCCGTTCACGAGGCCTTGATCTCCGGGAGAGTGCTAGGACAACGGATAAGTCCATCTCCAATGGCTATGGAGCCATGGGACCTCCCGCCACCAGATATCATCACCAGCTCTGGATCAATGGGACCCTGGCTCGGGTTAAAGTCCTCCCCTTTCCTCGCCTTCCCCTCATCTCTATATCTCACAAGCTTGTTGTGGGAGGAGATGTTGGTGAAGTTGTTTGTATCATCGAGGTCAGACGGAGAGAATGCCTTGACTTTCTTGAAAGAGGCAGGGTGGGCCATGGCATACAGGTCATACACCTCTGGCACCTTATCCACCTTATTGTAGCGTGCCTGAAAGAGAGAAACAATGTAAATTAGTAATTAAAGGGCTCAAGCTAGCATGATGAATGAATTGCATGAATCATGAAGCAAACCACATACCCAGTTCCGCCCGAACTGATATAAGTTGGAGCTGCCTTGATGGTGTGGCACACCTTCCATTTGGGCACGTTTGTCCTTGGCCTCGTTGTGGAGGGCTAGCCATTCTTTTTAGCACCACTCATTGACCAACACCTCCCAACAATCCATCCGATCCACACACCATCTCGGAGGCGCCTAAGTTAGCAAATAGAAACTTGAGCGCTACGGCTAAGAATTACTAAATGAAGGAACTTAAGTAGAAGGCCTTAAGAATTACCTTCATGTACTGCTCCTTACTCAGGAACTTATCGCGGCACATTACATGGCCTTTGGGTAGAAAGCGTCCAAATACTGTCATCATTGCATCGTAGCATTCTCTGCCCAAGTTGAACTGAGCCTTCAGAGCCATTACTTGTGAGATGGCATCCAACTGACAAAGCTCAGTGTGCTCATGGAGCGGACGTTTTGAAGACTCCAACATTTCATTGAAGGCCTTTGCAGATTCCTCCATCTCCTCGTCCGAATCCCGAGCAACATCGAAGTCTTGCACCATGTTTTCCATCCCGGTACCATGCTCGTCGGTGCGACGACGATCCACCTCAGCTCGGTCACGTTGGGCAGACTCACCATGAAATGTCCACACCGTATAATCGGGCGTAAAACCACTCTTCTGCAGGTGTTTGCCCATTTCAGCCTCTGTCCTCTTTTCCCAATTGCCGCACCGTAAACAGGGGCACCAGGTTTTCCTCTGGCCATTTGCAAATGCGGCATGCACAAACCCCTTGGTTTTTGTGAACCATTCAGTGCTCCATTTGTTCTGACCAGTGTGACCGGTGTACATCCACGCACGATCACTCATCTTGACTTTCAGAGCTACTAGACACACAACAAATATATATATATATATATATAATTCACCATGTACATATTCATCAGTTGATCTACTTTGTCAATTTTATTACGTCCATGCAACCTACACTCTAATAGGTAATGATAGGTCCTAATCCCACCCGAGTATGCTTAGATTGGGTTCATTTTCCCATGCTATGCTCCGGATCCTACGCAAAATTTCGGCAGCACCTCCCCGCTGTTCTCCTGATACACGTCTCTGCAATAAACAGAGAGGATGTGTACCCGGAGAACAACAGGGGAGGCACTGACGAAACTTATGCGTCAGATCCGGAGCAAAGCATATGGGAAAACGAACCCAATCTAAACATACTCGGGCTGTCCATGGATAGCGTTGGACAATTCGAAAGAATCAAGGTTATAAATATGCAAATGCATGCATATTTATAACTATGATGCTTTCGAACGGGAGACACATATTGGTTACGCATACTGATGATTCAAGACACATATATAGCTAGCTATCAAGTTTCATCGGCACGAACACCGGAACAGAGCAAATAATTAACGGGGGAGGAGGACATGTCATTTGTGCTCACCCACGAACGAAGGGTCAGAGCTCGTCAAACGCATGGCGAGGTCGTCGACCACCAAACCTCGCAGCGATGAAACAACTGCACATTTAAATCTACCCGATCAACACAATTATATATGATGTTTTCATAACAAAATCGAAAATATATGACCTAACTAATAATTCACAAATATATGACCCCATCGGCCTCTGCAAGGCCAAAGAACACCTTTTCGGGAGGTGTCGGGGGTCGGGGTGTCGTGTCGGTGTCGGGGTGCCGTGTCGGGGTCGGGGTGCTGTTTCGGGGTCAGGGGGTCGGGGTGTCATGTCGGGGTCAGGGGGTTAGGGGGTCGGGTGTCGGGGTGGAGTCGGGGTCGGGTGTCGGGGTGTGGTGTCGGGGTTGGGGGGTCAGGGGGTCAGGGGGTCGGGTGTCGGGGTGTCGTGTCGGGGTCGGGGTGTGGTGTCGGAGTCGGGGTGTCGGGGTCAGGGGTCAGGGGGTCGGGGGGTCGGGTGTCGGGGTGTCGTGTCAGGGTCGGGGTGTCGGGATGTGGTGTCGGAGTCGGGGTGTCGGGGTCAGGGGGTCGGGGTGTCGTTTCGGGGTCAGGGTGTGGTGTCGGGGTCGGGGTGTTTCCTTCTATACTTCTTCTTCTTTCTTTCTCTTCTTCTTCTTCTTCTTCTTCTTCTTCTTCTTCTTCTTCTTCTTCTTCTTTCCTTTCTTCTTCTTCTTCTTTCATCCTTTTTCTACTTTTTTACTTCTTTTCGTTTCTTCCTTTCTTCTTCTTCTACTTCTTCTACTTCTTTTCTTCTTCTTCATTTTACATCTTTTTTGTACTTCATTTCTTTTCCTCCTTTCTTCTTCTTCTTCTACTTCTTTTCTTCTTTTTCTTTTTTCATCTTATTTCTACGTCTTCTCTTTTCTTCTTCTTCTACTTCTTCTACTACTTCTACTTCTTCTCATTCTTTTCTAACACTAACACTAACACAATCTAGCACTAACAATTAAATTGATTTTTTTTTTGAAAAATCAGAAAAAAAAGAAGTAGTACCTCACCGGAGCAATGGGACGGTCGGCGGGGGCGGTGGCGGGGGGCGCCGGGCGGCGGGTGGCGGGGCGACGGGGCGTCGGGGGCGGTGGCGGGGCGGCGCCGGGCGGCGGGTGGCGGGGCGACGGGGCGTCGGCGGGTGGGGTGGGGGCCGAGGGGTGGTGGGGCGACGTGCCAAGCGGGTGCGGGGGCGAGGGCCCGTCTGCATGTCTCTTGAACCCGTAGGGTCTACACACTTAAGGTTCGGTGACGCTAGGGTTGTAGAGATATGTGTATGCGGAAACCCAAAAGTTGTTCGGAGTCCCGGATGAGATCCCGGACGTCACGAGGAGTTCCGGAATGGTCCGGAGGTGAAGAATTATATATAGGAAGTCAAGTTTCGGCCACCGGGAAAGTTTCGGGGGTTACCGGTATTGTACCGGGACCACCGGAAGGGTCCCGGGGGTCCACCGGGTGGGTCCACCTATCCCGGAGGGCCCCATGGGCTGAAGTGGGAGGGTAACCAGCCGCTAGTGGGCTGGGGCGCCCCCCATGTGCCTCCACCCTGCGCCTAGGGTTGGAAACCCTAGGGTGGGGGGGCGCCCCACTTGCCTTGGGGGGCAAGTCCCCCCCCTTGGCCGCCGCCCCTTGCCCTAGATGGGTTGTGGCCGGCGCCCCCCCTCCCAGGGGGCCTATATACAGGGGGGAGGGAGGGCAGTAGGATTACAGCCTTGGGCGCCTCCCTCCTCCCCTGCAACAGCTCTCTCTCTCGTATAAGCTCGGCGAAGCCCTGCCGACATCCCGCTGCATCCAGCACCACGCCGTCGTGCTGCTGGATCTCCATCAACCTCTCCTTTCCCCTTGCTGGATCAATAAGGAGGAGACGTCGCTGCACCGTACGTGTGTTGAACGCGGAGGTGCCGTCCGTTCGGCACTCGGTCATCGGTGATTTGGATCACGGCGAGTACGACTCCGTCATCCACGTTCATTGGAACGCTTCCGCTCGCGATCTACAAGGGTATGTAGATGCACTCCTTTCCCCTCGTTGCTAGTATACTCCATAGATGCATCTTGGTGAGCGTAGGAAAATTTTAAAATTATGCTACGATTCCCAATAGGGAAGGCTGCTGGGCCGTACTGCAAGATCCATCAGACCAAAGGCCATCTTCAAGAGTGTCATCAGGTTGAGCAACTCGTCAAGAAGCAGAAGGCTGAGTACGGGAAGCGAGACAAAGAGAGAGATCAAGATGTCGTTGGCGGAAAGGGCCGAGGTGGTAGAGGAGGTCACCCCGGCAAGGCCCCTCGGTATCAGGGGAGGCCTTCCAGAGGCCGTGAGAAGAAGGAATGCGATGATGAGAGTGATGAAGGAGATGCAGAGGAAACCAGTGAGCAGGTGTTCCAGAAGCACACTGACGCCCTGTGTATTGACGGAGGTGCATCCTTGCATTCCTCTCACCGCCAGCTTAAACAGTGGGCACGTGAGGTCAATGTCGTGGAGCCGGCAGTAGATTCTCGGAAGCCACTCAAGTGTCCCCACACGCCCATCACCTTTGATGAAGAGGATCACCCTGTCCGCACCACCGCGGTAGGGTGTTTGCCATTGTTGGTTTCACCAATGATTCACAACCTCAAAGTCACGAAGATGTTGGTTGACGGCGGGGCCGGCTTGAATCTGATTTCTCCCAAGGTCATTAGCAAGCTCCAGATAGCAGATGAAGAGCTCAAGGTCACTGGTACTTTCCAAGGGGTCAACCGCGGCATGAGTCATCCTAAAGGGGAGATCACACGTGCATAGAGTAAGACCATAACACCAGTGTGAAGCTGAAGCGCCATGTACGAATATAGCAAAGATTTCTCGCATAATCTCATTCACCTTTCAACTAAGTTTCTCTGGAAAATTTTATCCACAAGGGCTATAGCGTCTATTAAAATTGACACTATGGGGTTAGGTATCTCTAACATCGTCTTCTCTAAAAGTGTTTTCAACACCCAAGTTTTTTGAGAGTTTCTGTTGTGCATGGTCATTCTTTGTTAACATCACTTTATTTTAATTGCCAGATTTTTATGGATTTCTTCAAAAAGTTACAAATACATATTTTTCTCTAAGTTTTAGAAAGTGGTTGCTCCGGTGCCCTGAGCCATTCAAATGGTCATATTATTATATGAATTTTAATGTGCATGGAAACGACCTCTAAAATGTAACTTTGGCCCATATTATTTTCGTTAAGTAAGGATACAAGTCAATATGGCAATTAAATTATACCAAAACTAGGAAGAAACCATTAATGCGGAAAATGATAAAGGGGCAAGAATCATTGTGCATTCGCTCATCTTTATAAACACCGGTGCTGCAAAGATACGTTCAGAGAAGGACAACATCAAGAGAAAATAAGTAATAGCAAGGCAGTCTTGATGATGGCACTTATCAAGAACAAGACACACTTTCTCTTTTGTGTTGCTCTTTTGTTGACATGTACCACTTTTCTATGGGGCCCTGCGTCAGCGGGGAGGGACGTAGGTAATTTCCAAATGAGTTTCCTTGTTGAGTTTCTTGACATTAAAAAGTCCCAAATGATTATGTATCATGTATTCCATACGTATTCATTTGTATGTTGTGGTGCTTCCTTCACTGTGTTTAGGTACCAACGCTGCATTTGGACTCCAATGTTTTACTTACTCGGTGTGCATGGACTCATATCAGTATGCTGTTGATTACTGCAACAGGGAGTGCAAAACACTTGGTTATGACGGCCAGAAAGGCTACTGCAAGAAGGAGAATCACGGTGTGTGTTGTTGTGCCTAAAACTAAAGTTTTGTTACATTTTCATTTTGTAGAAAACTAGCAGGGTGTCCCACGCATTTGCGCGGCTAGAGTTATTTCTTGACACATTTATTATATTAGGTTCAAGATATTCATAGGCCATTCGGTGTAGATTTAAAATCGTACTACCTCCGTTTGGAAATACATCATGCAAAAATCTTTACAACTTGTTCTTTATAATCCGGACATTGTTAGTGTACACATGTAAAATTAATGGTTATAAAGTTGATATAGTTTGTTCTTTCAAACTAATTATAGTATAAAAACATTATTAGAGTGCCCTGGCTTAATGTACGTTTGGGAAATCAAACCAACGTGAATCGATTAGAATATGTATTTGAAGCTGGAAATGACAATAAAGACTAACTTAGTGTGAGAGAGAGAATGGATGCAGAGAGGAAAAGAGGAGACGCATTGAAGCACTTTTTTTGTAAGGGCCTTCCCTGTTGTTTATCATAAAAATAACACCCAAATTTTCTTTTTTATCTTGCTTCCTCCAATTTTACGAAGCAAACTTTTTTTCTCATTTGCTATTAAGGCAAGCATTGCCTCGTAATGCCGATTTTACCTACTACATTGATGAAAGTGGTCGTTTTGTAAAATTAAAATGGTATGAAAGGTAATTTTTTTTACTGTGATGCTCAATATCTATGTGGCCATATAGTCTTTTTTCTGGATGAATCTCATGTCTATCACTTCCTACCGTCATAGCTGACTTACTCGTGCTATGTACTCATGTAGCCTCTTTTCCAAATGCTGAGTCATTGCACTTGAATACACGCATGTCACGTTGACATTAGTCATTCCTTAATAAAATTGCATGATCTCAATTGTAAAGAAAACTTATATTTTGTTTAATTATACATTCTAGTGTCTGGTTGAATTTCGTATATAAGTCTAGCTACCATTTTCTCATAGAAACAATGTTCCAAAGTTTAGCGACTTTTAAATTTCATGGCTTGTGAGAAAACATTCTGTTTTTTTCGAATTTGTGGTGAGATCATATCAGCTGCTCATTCGTTGGTAGGGCAAGCATCTCTTACTAAGAAACTTAAAATGGTAGCTATTGAGTTTTCCTTTTCGATTGCGACGATTTGCATTTTTATGTCCATGTAAAAAAATGCAAAATTTATTTTAATTGTACATGCTACTGTTTTGTTGCATTTCATACATAAGTCTAACTACTGTTTTCTCCCAAAAAAATCATTCCAAATTTTAGCAAATTTTGGAATTCCAAGTTCGAAAGAATTCTTTTATGCCAAATTATGGTTGTTTTAGTTTCCTTCCTACATGTATGCATGTACGTACGTGATTTGTTTTGTTTCTTGTGGGATGAGAAGTCGTGAATGACTATGGCAATTACCTAGTACGTATATAACATGATTATTGTTGTGAGCAATACATAATAATATATTAATATTTTCTCTCCAACTATTATTCAAAAATCAAAACATGGAAACATGATTTCACGTTGATAGAAATCTTTACACTAACTGTATTAAGATATTGCTAAGGACCTTTTAAACAATGTATTTTAATAGGGTATTATTCTTTCTGTGAATTTTTATGCGATCTCCCACCTTCGCTCTTCTATTCCGCCTTGTTCATTACTGTCTATGTTCCTGCCAATCTTATTTCTCTGAGATTTTTTTGTACCAGGAACTAATTAGTATATAGTCATGTACAACTTAATTTGGACCGAACCAAGTGACCTCTTTCTCCACCCATTGTATTGCAAAAATGATGTTTTTTATTAGCCATATGCAATGGTATTTTTTATCTGGTACCATCACGATGGTTCGATGCAAGCCATCTTACCACTTGTTGCTTATGTTGCTTGGGACTGAAACATCTAAACTAACAGGGAGAAGTACGTGCAAGTATTACCCAGAGGTGATGGCTGGATGGGACACTGTTGTTGACTTGCCTTTCATCCGTTGAGCTGGTTGTTGTCTCTTCGGTTTTCTCGGCAACCGAGGGCCGTCGCCGTCGGCGCGTATGGATGTGTCAGGTGCGCTGCCTGTAATCTGCTGGACGTGTGGTGGTGCCATGGATTGCACTGTTATTATTTCGGTCATGGGGCGTTCAAACATGTTTTTCGTCAGTATGCGTCCGCTTGTGGTTGCCTAAAATCTTTTGGATCCGTGTCCGTGTCCACTTCTTCCTGAAAATCAATTACTCCTATTTGTTTACCCGAGAGGAATCCATCTTGCCGTGGATTGCACTGTTATTATTTCGGTCATGGGGCGTTCAAACATGTTTTTCGTCAGTATGCGTCCGCTTGTGGTTGCCTAAAATCTTTTGGATCCGTGTCCGTGTCCACTTCTTCCTGAAAATCAATTACTCCTATTTGTTTACCCGAGAGGAATCCATCTTGCCGTATCCTTATACGTGATCTATTCTTGCACGTGAATTCTAGTGCATACTTTGATAAATCTCAATCGTTGATACGTCTTAATTTTAGAGTGCTAAATCTTCATCGTTCGTTTTCTATTGTTTTAATAATATAATAGATAGATAGATAGATCATTGCATGTATTTGCTAGCCAGAATATTACCTTTTCTGGATTATACGGGAAATTCAATACAATATATAGGTAGTTCCTTTTGAAGACCTACTTGACTAGCCAATCAATTATTCAGCAGATGAACCAACAATGAGCCAGATAAAAATTTGAAGTACTAGTAAACTTTAAAAATTAAATTGGGGAGTGAATTAATGGAATTATATGAGAAACACATTGGGTATATCCAATTTTGTCATTAAACGATGCTAGTTAATATCAACTGATGGATGTACAACTCAAAAAAGGTCAATACTTGAACCTTGGATTATCACAAATGTCTAACCACAAACCCCAATCTTTGAAACAATCTAACTTGCAATTCTAATATGTCAAAGTCGATCAACTTTTAACTTTTCCTCTCCTCAAACCGGTATTTGGTGAGTTCAAGTGGTTTTGAACAATTGACCGCCTAGTCAGCTGCCATGTCACTTAATATTTTTACTGAATATGTATTTTATTGCATGTTGTAATCTGTGGCGGGATTGGCCCTGTAGTTGAGAAAAAATCAGATAAAATAATTGGGCATTTAATGACTACAACTCTTGTATCCCCAAGATATAGGATCCATGCAACCTTACTAAACCTTTCTGTCACTAGTGTTCAGAATAACACTTCATGGTCTGCCTGTCATTAGCCTCTTTCTGACTCACTCTCTGTGATCCTAGGTACCTACGAGGATGAAGAACGCGGATGAGAAAAGAGACATCAATGAAACAATTTTATGTTACACATACGGGACGTAAATTCATAGTACTTCCATAGATCCCTCCAATAAATACATAGGGTTGTAGGGCTATGCCTCAACCCATGACGATACCTTAGATATGGAGAATAGATCACAAGAATAAACCATCAAAGAAAACATCATCAATATTCATTGATAATATGTCTTACAATAGTTGCCGGATGTGATAGACGATTACAAAGTGTGGCTAGTTGGATGAGTGCTTGGTGGGTGGAGATTGTTGGGGAACGTAGCAATAATTCAAAATTTTCCAACGTGTCACCAAGATCAATCTAGGAGATGCTAGCAACGAGATAGAGGGAGTGCATCTTCATACCCTTGAAGATTGCTAAGCGGAAGCGTTACAAGAACGCGGTTGATGGAGTCGTACTCGCGGCGATTCAAATCGCGGAAGATCCGATCTAGCGCCGAACGGACGGCGCCTCCGTGTTCAACACACGTACAGCCCGGGGACGTCTCCTCCTTCTTGATCCAGCAAGGGGAGAGGAGAAGTTGAGGGAGAACTCCAGCAGCACGACGGCATGGTGGCAATGGAGCTCGTGGTTCTCCGGCAGGGCTTCGCCAAGCACTACGGAGGAGGAGGAGATGTATGAGGAGGAAGGGGGCTGCGCCAAGGGAAGGGTTGTGGCTGCCCTTCCACCCCCTCACTATATATAGGGGGAAGGGGAGAGGGGGCCGACCCGTCAAGATGGATCTAGAGGAGGAGGCGGCGGCCAGGGGAAACCCTAGATGGGTTTGGGTGCCCCCACCCCCTAGGAAACTTGCCCCCAAGCCGGGAAGGGCGGCTGCCCTAGGGGTGGCGCCCCCACCTCTCCTGGTTACGTGAGAGGGGTTGGGAGGGGCGCACAGCCCCTTAGTGGGCTGGTTTGCCCCTTCCCCCTGGCCCATAAGGCCCCCCAACGCTTGTCGGGGCCTCCGAAACCCCTTTCGGACATGCTGGCCATAGCCTGGTACCCCCGGAACAATTCCGGACTCCAATACCCTTCGTCCAATATACCGATCTTCACCTCCGGACCATTCCGGAGCTCCTCGTCATGTCCAGGATCTCATCCGGGACTTCGAACAACCTTCGGTAACCACATACTATTTCCCATAACAACTCTAGCGTCACCGAACCTTAAGTGTGTAGACCCTACGGGTTCAGGAACCATGCAGACATGACCGAGACACCTCTCCGGCCAATAACCAATAGCGGGATCTGGATACCCATATTGGCTCCCACATGTTCCACGATGATCTCATCGGATGAACCACAATGTCGGGGATTCAATCAATCCCGTATACAATTCCCTTTGTCCATCGGTATGTTACTTGCCCGAGATTCGATCGTCGGTATCCCAATACCTCGTTCAATCTCGTTACCGGCAAGTCTCTTTACTCGTTCCATAACGCATGATCCCGTGGCTAACTCCTTAGTCACATTGAGCTCATTATGATGATGCATTACCGAGTGGGCCCAGAGATACCTCTCCGTCATACGGAGTGACAAATCCCAGTCTCGATTCGTAGCCAACCCAACAGACACTTTCGGAGATACCTGTAGTGCACCTTTATAGCCACCCAGTTACGTTGTGACGTTTGGTACACCCAAAGCATTCCTACGGTATCCGGGAGTTGCACAATCTCATGGTCTAAGGAAATGATACTTGACATTAAAAAAGCTCTTAGAAAACGAACTACACGATCTTGTGCTATGCTTAGGATTGGGTCTTGTCCATCACATCATTCTCCTAATGATGTGATCCCGTTATCAATGACATCCAATGTCCATGGTCAGGAAACCATAACCATCTATTGATCAACGAGCTAGTCAACTAGAGGCTTACGAGGGACATGTTGTGGTCTATGTATTCACACATGTATTACGGTTTCCAGTTAATACAATTATAGCATGAACCATAGACAATTATCATGAACAAGGAAATACAATAATAACCATTTTATTATTGCCTCTAGGGCATATTTCCAACAGTCTCCCACTTGCACTAGAGTCAATAATCTAGTTCACATCACCATGTGATTAACACTCAAAGTTCACATCGCCATGTGACTAATACCCAAGAGTTTACTAGAGTCAATAATCTAGTTCACATCACCATGTGATTAACACTCAATGAGTTCTAGGGTTTTATCATGTTAGGCTTACGAGAGAGGTTTTAGTCAACGGGTCTGCAACATTCAGATCCGTGTGTGCTTTACAAATCTCTATGTCATCTTGTAGATGCAGCTACCTGGAGCTATTCCAAATAACTGCTCTACTATACAAATCCGGTTTACTACTCAGAGTCATCCGGATTAGTGTCAAAGTTTGCATCGACGTAACCCCTTACGACGAACTCTTTTACCACCTCCATAATCGAGAAAATTCCTTAGTCCATTAGTTACTAAGGATAAGTTCGACCGCTGTCATGTGATTCATTCCTGGATCACTATTGTACCCCTTGACTAACTCATGGCAAGGCACACTTTAGGTGCGGTACACAACATATCATACTGTAGAGCCTACGTCTAAAGCATAGGGGACGGCCTTCATCCTTTCTCTCTCTTCTGCCGTGGTCAGGTCTCGAGTCTTACTCAATACTCAGACCTTGTAACACAGCCAAGAACTCCTTCTTTGCTGATCTATTTTGAACTCCTTCAAAATCTTGTCACGGTATGTATTCATTTGAAAGTACTATTAAGCGTTTTTGATCTATCCTTATAGATCTTGATGCTCAATGTTCAAGTAGCTTAATCCAGGTTTTCCATTGAAAAACACTTTTCAAATAACCCTGTATACTTTCCAGAAATTCTACATCATTTCTGATCAACAATATGTTAACAACATATACTCATAAAAATTCTATAGTGCTCCCACTCACTTCTTTGGAAATACAAGTTTCTCATAAACTTTATAAAACCCAAAATCTTTGATCATCTCATCAAAGCGTACATTCCAACTCCGAGATGCTTACTCCAGTCCTTAGAAGGATTGCTGGAGCTTTGCATACTTGTTAGCATCTTTCAGGATTGACAAAAACTTCTGGTTGTATCACATACAACCTTTCCTCAAGAAAATCGTCGAGGAAACAATGGTTTTTGACATCCTATCTGCAAGATTTCATAAATAATGCAGTAACTGCTAATATAATTCCAACAGACTCTTAGCATCGCTACGAGTGAGAAAATCTCATCGTAGTCAACTCCTTGAACTTGTCGGAAAACATCTTAACAACAAGTTGAGCTTTCTTAATGGTGACACTTACCATCATTGTCCGTCTTCCTTTTAAAATCCATCTGCACCCAACAGCCTTACGACCATCAAGTAGTTCTTCCAAAGTCTATACTTTGCTTTTATACATGGATCCTCTCTCGGATTTTATGGCCTCGAGCCATTCGTCCAAATCTGGGCCCACCATCGCTTCTCCATAGCTCGTAGGTTCATTGTTGTCTAGCAACATGACTTCCAAGACAGGATTACGTACCACTCTGAAGTAGTACGCATCCTTGTCGTCCTATGAGGTTTTGATAATGACTTGATCCGAAGTTTCATGATCACTATCATAAGCTTCCACTTCAATTGGTGTAGGTGCCACAGGAACAACTTCTTGTGCCCTGCTACACACTAGTTGAAGTGACGGTTCAATAACCTCATCAAGTCTCCACTATCCTCCCACCCAATTCTTTCGAGAGAAACTTTTCCTCGAGAAAGGACCGGTTTCTAGAAACAATCACTTTTGCTTCCAGATCTGAAATAGGAGGTATACCCAACTATTTTGGGTATTCTATGAAGATGCATTTATCCGCTTTGGGTTCGAGCTTATCAGCCTGAAACTTTTTCACATAAGCGTTGCAGCCCCAAACTTTTAAGAAATGACAGCTTAGGTTTCTCTAAACCAAAGTTCATACGGTGTCGTCTCAACGGAATTGCGTGGTGCCCTATTTAAAGTGAATGCGGTTGTCTCTAATGCCTAGCCCATAAATGATAGCGGTAATTCGATAAGAGACATCATGGTATGCACCGTATCCAATAGGGTGCAGTTATGATGTTCGGACACACCATCACACTATGGTGTTCCAGGCGGTATTAGTTGTGAAACAATTTCCACAATGTCTTAATTGTGTGCCAAACTCGTAACTCAGATATTCATCTCTACGATCATATCACAGACATTTTATCCTCTTGTCACGACGATCTTCAACTTCAATCTGAAATTACTTGAACCTTTCAATAATTCAGACTTGTGTTTCATCAAGTAAATATACTCAGCATCTACTCAAATCATCTGTGAAGTAAGAGCATAATGATATTCACTGCGTGCCTCAGCACTCATTGGATTGCACACATCAAATGTATTACTTCCAACAAGTTGCTCTTTTGTTCCATCTCACTGAAAACGAGGCCTTTCCGTCATCTTGCCCATGTGTTATGATTTGCATGTCTCAAGTGATTCAAAATCAAGTGAGTCCAAACGATCCATCTGTATGGAGTTTCTTCATGCATATCTACCAATAGACATGGTTCGCATGTCTCAATCATTTCAAAAACGAGTGAGTCCAAAGATCCATCAACATGGAGCTTCTTCATGCATTTTATACCAATATGACTCAAATGGCAGTGCCACAAGTATGTGGTACTATCATTACTATTTTATATCTTTTGGCATGAACATGTGTATCACTACGATCGAGATTCAATAAACCATTCATTTTAGGTGCAAGACCATTGAAGGTATTATTCAAATAAACAGAGTAACCATTAGTCTCCTTAAATGAATAACCGTATTGCGATAAACATAATCCAATCATGTCTATGCTCAATGCAAACACCAAATAACAATTATTTAGGTTTAATACCAATCCCGATGGTAGAGGGAGCGTACGATGTTTGATTACATCAACCTTGGAAACACTTCCAACACATATCGTCATCTCACCTTTAGCTAGTCTCCGTTTATTCCGTAGCCTTTTATTTCGAGTTACCAACACTTAGCAACTGAACCGGTATCTAATACCCTGGTGCTACTAGGAGTACTAGTAAAGTACACATTAATATAATGTATATCCAATATACTTCTGTCGACCTTGCCTGCCTTCTCATCTACCAAGTATCTAGGGTAGTTCTGCTTCAGTGACCGTTCCCCTCATTACAGAAGCACTTAGTCTCGGGTTTGGGTTCAACCTTGGGTTTCTTCACTAGAGCAGCAACTGATTTGCCGTTTCATGAAGTATCCCTTCTTTCCCTTGCCCTTCTTGAAACTAGTGGTTTTACTAACCATCAACAATTGATGCTCCTACTTGATTTCTACTTTCGCGGTGTCAAACATCGCGAGTTGCTCAAGGATCATCATGTCTATCCCTGATATGTTATAGTTCATCACGAAGCTCTAATAGCTTGGTGGCAGTGACTATGGAGAACCATCACTATCTCGTCTGGAAGATTAACTCCCACTCGATTCAAGCGATTGTAGTACTCAGACAATCTGAGCACATGCTCAACGATTGAGCTTTTCTCCCTTAGTTTGCAGGCTTAAGAAACTTGTCAGAGGTCTCATACCTCTTGACGTGGGCACTAGTCTGAAATCCCGATTTCAGTCTTTGGAACATCTCATATGTTCTGCGACGTTTCAAAAACGTCTTTGGCGCCTCAATTCTAAACCGTTAGCATTACGCACTGAACTATCACGTAGTCATCAAAACGTGTATGTCAGATGTTCGCAACATCCACAGACGACGCTCGAGGTTTAGCACACCGAGTTGTGCATTAAGGACATAAGCCTTCTGCGCAGCAATGAGGATAATCCTCAGTTTACGGACCCAGTCCGCATAATTTCTACTATCAGCTTTCAACTAAATTTTCTCTAGGAACTTACCTTAAACAGTAGAACCAAAGCGTAAGCTATGACATAATTTGCAAAGACCTTTTGACTATGTTCATGATAATTAAGTTCATCTGATTATTTAATGAACTCCCACTTAGATAGACATCCCTCTAGTCATCTAAGTGATACATGATCCGAGTCAACTAGGCCGTGTCCGATCATCACGTGAGACGGACTAGTTATCATCGGTGAACATCTTCGTGTTGATCGTATCTACTATACGACTCATGTTCGACCTTTCGGTCTCTTGTGTTCCGAGGCCATGTCTATACATGCTAGGCTCGTCAAGTCAACCTAAGTGTTTTGCATGTGTAAATCTGGCTTACACCCGTTGTATGCGAATGTTAGAATCTATCACACCCGATCATCACGTGGTGCTTCGAAACAACAAACCTTCGCAACGGTGCACAGTTAGGGGGAACACATCTCTTGAAATTTTAGTGAGGGATCATCTTATTTATGCTACCGTCGTTCTAAGGAAATAAGATGTAAACATGACAAACATCACATGCAAATCATAAAGTGACATGATATGGCCAATATCATCTTGCGCCTTTTGATCTCCATCTTCGAGGCGCGGCATGATCACCTTCGTCACCGGCATGACACCATGATCTCCATCATCGTGTCTTCATGAAGTTGTCTCGCCAACTATTACTTCTACTACTATGGCTAACGGTTAGCAATAAAGTAAAGTAATTACATGGCGTTTTTCATTGACACGCAGGTCATACAATAAATTAAGACAACTCCTATGGCTCCTGCCGGTTGTCATACTCATCGACATGCAAGTCGTGATTCCTATTACAAGAACATGATCAATCTCATACATCACATATATATAATTCATCACATCCTTTTGGCCATATCACATCACATAGCATACCCTGCAAAAACAAGTTAGACGTCCTCTAATTGTTGTTGCATGTTTTACGTGGCTGCTATGGGTTTCTAGCAAGAACGTTTCTTACCTACGCAAAAGCCACAACGGTGATATGCCAATTGCTATTTACCCTTCATAAGGACCCTCTTCATCGAATCCGATCCGACTAAAGTGGGAGAGACAGACACCCGCTAGCCACCTTATGCATCAAGTGCATGTCAGTCGGTGGAACCTGTCTCACGTAAGAGTACGTGTAAGGTCGGTCCGGGCCGCTTCATCCCACAATGCCGCCGAATCAAGATAAGACTAGTAACGGTAAGCAAATTGAACAAATCATCGCCCACAACTACTTTGTGTTCTACTCGTGCATAGAATCTACGCATAGACCTAGCTCATGATGCCACTGTTGGGGAACGTAGCAATAATTCAAAATTTTCCTACGTGTCACCAAGATCAATCTAGGAGATGCTAGCAACGAGATAGAGGGAGTGCATTTTCATACCCTTGAAGATTGCTAAGCGGAAGCGTTACAAGAACGCGGTTGATGGAGTCGTACTCGCGGCGATTCAAATCGCGGAAGATCCGATCTAGCGCCGAACGGACGGCGCCTCCGCGTTCAACACACGTACAGCCCGGGGACGTCTCCTCCTTCTTGATCCAGCAAGGGGAGAGGAGAAGTTGAAGGAGAACTCCAGCAGCACGACGGCATGGTGGCAATGGAGCTCGTGGTTCTCCGGCAGGGCTTTGCCAAGCACTACGGAGGAGGAGGAGGAGATGTATGAGGAGGAAGGGGGCTGCGCCAAGGGAAGGGTTGTGGTTGCCCTTCCACCCCCTCACTATATATAGGGGGAAGGGGAGAGGGGCCCGACCCCTCTAGATGGATCTAGAGGAGGAGGCGGCGGCCAGGGGAAACCCTAGATGGGTTTGGGTGCCCCCACCCCCTAGGAAACTTGCCCCCAAGCCGGGAGGGGCGGCTGCCCTAGGGGTGGCGCCCCCACCTCTCCTGGTTACGTGAGAGGGGTTGGGAGGGGCCCACAACCCCTTAGTGGGCTGGTTTGCCCCTTCCCCCTGGCCCATAAGGCCCCCCAACGCTTGTCGGGGCCTCCGAAACCCCTTTCGGACATGCTGGCCATAGCCTGGTACCCCCGGAACAATTCCGGACTCCAATACCCTTCGTCCAATATACCGATCTTCACCTCCGTACCATTCCGGAGCTCCTCGTCATGTCCAGGATCTCATCCGGGACTCCGAACAACCTTCGGTAACCACATACTATTTCCCATAACAACTCTAGCGTCACCGAACCTTAAGTGTGTAGACCCTACGGGTTCAGAAACCATGCAGACATGACCGAGACACCTCTCCGGCCAATAACCAATAGCGGGATCTGGATACCCATATTGGCTCCCACATGTTCCACGATGATCTCGTCGGATGAACCACGATGTCGAGGATTCAATCAATCCCGTATACAATTCCCTTTGTTCAATCGGTATGTTACTTGCCCGAGATTCGATCGTCGGTATCCCAATACCTCGTTCAATCTCGTTACCGGCAAGTCTCTTTACTCGTTCCATAACGCATGATCCCGTGGCTAACTCCTTAGTCACATTGAGCTCATTATGATGATGCATTACCGAGTGGGCCCAGAGATACCTCTCCGTCATACGGAGTGACAAATCCCAGTCTCGATTCGTGCCAAGCAACAGACACTTTCGGAGAAACCTGTAGTGCAGCTTTATAGCCACCCAGTTACGTTGTGACGTTTGGTACACCCAAAGCATTCCTACGGTATCCGGGAGTTGCACAATCTCATGGTCTATGGAAATGATACTTGACATTAGAAAAGCTCTTAGCAAACGAACTACACGATCTTGTGCTATGCTTAGGATTGGGTCTTGTCCATCACATCATTCTCCTAATGATGTGATCCCGTTATCAATGACATCTAATATCCATGGTCAGGAAACCATAACCATCTATTGATCAACGAGCTAGTCAACTAGAGGCTTACTAGGGACATGTTGTGGTCTATGTATTCACACATGTATTACGGTTTCCAGTTAATACAATTATAGCATGAACAATAGACAATTATCATGAACAAGGAAATACAATAATAACCATTTTATTATTGCCTCTAGGGCATATTTCCAACAGAGATGGTGGCGGCTATGGAAATGAGATGGGAAATGGCGGCGTCTAGGGTTGCTTTGGACGATGAACATGGAGGTTTCAGCGATGCTTTGTTGCTATTATGGGGTTGGCCCATTCATGGTATTTGTAGGGTTGGTCCAGGAGACCTTTAGCAGTCCATACGACCGCTCATACGAGCGTGTGCGGTCGTATGGAACATCGTCTTGCTCTGTTCTTCCTGGCGTGCCTACCACTTGATCTCCTCTATATCTTCTTTACTCCCTTCCACGTATTAGCTTGATTTCCTCCATATTTAACCCATTTACTATGGAAATAAAATAAAGATCGGATATTCGGAATCCTTTGCATTGATTAGTTGTTTGTAGCAACATCAGAGCGAATATCTTGGTTTTTAAGAAATATACCAGTTTATGCTCCTGTATGATGAGTGCAAGAACAAAAACCATCAACTCCACCAAGCTTTGACTTGATTGTCCTCGACAAACATAGAGGGAAATCCAAAAAGTAAGGAACTCAGTTGTTTACACCAAATAAATGAGAATATTTTGCTTCACTTATGACCAGTACACCTAGATAACCCTCCACTTCTTGACATAAAAACTTTGTATAGCTATAGTGGTGACATGGTTATTATGCAAGTGTTAGTGAAGCAAAGATAATCAACACAAAGCTCTTGCTCAACTAGACAAAATAACAAAGTAACACTTGATTCTATGTTTTCTACTGAAGACTTTGCCTCCGGGAATGCATGGAAGAGATTGCATTTCTTGAGCAATGAAAGCATATATTAGGGAGTGAAAGTTATGTAAAGACAACATCATTCTAGAGTAACTCTCTAACTCACCCATGAGTGTCTCATCATCAAGGCTCTCAAGAACTTTATTTAACTCATTGCTTGGTGATGGGATGCCAAAGAAATGATCAAACATAAGGTTTTGTGGTGGCTTAAGTTTGAGTATTATGGACCAATATGTTGTCCCTTTCGAGCTCTTGTGATCAGTACCAGGTTATAACCACATACACACACATTAAAGACAAAGTTGAATAATATTGGAGGTAGTGTTGTCACTACGTACAGTAACACACTCATAGCCGAAATCTGAGTCGAATTTCTAGTGGATCGTTCATTGTCCAGTGGAGTTCTTAGCATGACATCAAAAGAGGTGACAGTCACATTTACACAGCTACACATGCATAGAGTAGTAAGACCATAACACCAGCGTGAAGCTCAAGCGCCATGTACGAATAGAGCAAAGATTTTTGGCATAATCTCATTCACCTTTCAACTAAGTTTCTCCGGAAAATTTTATCCACAAGGGCTATAGAGTCTATGAAAATTGACACTATGGGGTTAGGTATCTGTAACATCGTCTTGTCTAAAATTATTTTCAACACCCAAGTCTTGTGAGACTTACTCGTGTGCATGGTTATTCTTTATTAACATCCGTTCATTTTAATAGCGTGACTTTTATGGATTTCTTCAGAATTTGGAAAGTGGTTGCTCCGGTGCTCTGAGCCACTCAAATAGTCGTATTATTATATGAAATTTAATGTGCAGGGAAACGATCTCTAAAATGTAACTTTGGCCCATAATATTTTTCTTATGTAAGGATACAAGTCAATATGGAAGTTAAATTATACCAAAACTCGGAAGAAACCATTAATGCGGAAAATGATAAAGGGGCAAGAATCATTGTGCATTCGCTCATCTTTATAAACAGCGGTGCTGGAAAGATACGTTCAGAGAAGGACAATATCAAGAGAAAATAAGTAATAGCAAGGCAGTATTGATGATGGCACTTATCAAGAACAAGACACACATTCTCTTTTATCTTGCTCTTTTGTTGACATGTACCTCTTTTTTCTGTGTGGCAGCGGGGAGGGATGTAGGTAATTTCCAAATGAGTTTCCTGGATGAGTTTCTTGATATTAAACAGACCCAAATTATTATGTATCATGTATTCCATACTTATTAATTTGTATGTTGTGGTGCTTCCTTCATTGTGTTTAGGTACCAACGCTGCATTTGGAATCCAATGTTTACTTACTCGGTGTGCATGGACTCATATCAGTATGCCGTTGATTACTGCAACAAGGAGTGCAAAATACTTGGTTATGACGGCTAGAAAGGCTACTGCAAGAAGGAGAATCCTGGCGTGTGTTGTTGTGCCTAAAGTTAAAAGACAAGTTATATTGTCATTTTGTAGAAAATCATTGCATGTATTTGCTATTCAGAATACTAATTTATCTGGATTATACGAGAATTTCAATAAAGTATACAGATAGTTACTTTTGAAGACCAACTGGACTAGCCGATCAACTCTTCAGGTCATATGAATCAACAATGAGCGTGCTAAAAACTGGAAGTACTCATAAACTTAAAAAATTAAATTCGGGAGTGAATTAATGGAAATATATGAGAAACACATTGGGTATATGAATTTTTTTTCATTAAACGATGCTAGTTAATACCAACTGATATATGTACTACTCAAAAAGTACATATTTGAACCCTGGCCTATCAAAAATGTCTAAGAACCAACCCCAATCTTTGAAACAATCTAACTTGCAATTCTAAATTGTCAAAGTCGGTCAACTTTCAATTTTTCCTATCCTCAAACTAGTATTTGGTTCGTTGATGTGGTTTGGAACAATTGACCGCCTAGTCAGCTGTCGTGTCACTTAATATATTTGTGAATATATATTTTATTGCATGTTGTAATCTGTTTGGCGGGATTGGCCCTATAGTTGAGAAAAACTCAGATAAAAGCAATGGGAATTTAATGACTATAACTCTTGTATCCCAACGATATAGGATCGTGGTACCGTAGTAAAGTTTTCTGTCCTAGCATTCAGAATAACACTTCATGGTCTGCCTGCCGTTAGCCTCTCTTTGACTCACTCTCTGTGATCCTAGGTACCTGCAAGGACGAAGAACGCGGATGAGACAAGAGACATCTATGAAGCAATTTTATGTTTCACATACAGGGCGTAAATTCAAAGTACTTCCATAGATCCCTCCAATAAATACATAGGGTTGTAGGGCTATGCCTCAACCCATGACGATACTTTAGATATGGAGAATAGATCACAAGTAGAAACCAGCAAAGAACACATCATGAATATTGATTGATAATATGTCTTACAATAGTTGTCGGATGTGATGGACGATTACAAAGTATGGCTAGTTGGATGAGTGCTTGGTGGTGGAGAAGGTGGCGGCTATCGAAATGAGATGGGAAATGGCGGCGGCTAGGGTTGCTTTGGACGATGAAGATGGGGGTTTCGGCAATGCTCTGTTGCTATTATTGGGTTGACCCATTCATGGTATATGTAGGGTAGGTCCAGGAGACCTTTAGCAGTCCATACGACCACTCATACGAGTGTGTGCGGTCGTATGGAACATCATCTTGCTCTGTTCTTCCTTGCGTGCCTACCACTTGATCTCCTCTATATCCTCTTTACTTCCTTCCATGTATTAGCTTGATTTCCTCCATATTTGACCCATTTACTATGGAAATAAAATAAAGATCGGATATTCGGAATCCTTTGCATTGATTGGTTGTTTGTAGCAATACCAGAGCGAATATCTTGGTTTTTAAGAAATATATCGGTTTATGCTCTTGTATCATGAGTGCAAGTACAACAATCGTCAACTCCACCAAGGTTAGACTTGATCGTCCTCGACAAACATAGAGGGAAATCCAAAACGTAAGGAACTCAGTTGTTTACACCAAATAAACGGGAAGATTTTGCTTCACTTATGATCAGTACACCTAGATAACCCTCCACTTCTTGACTTATAATTTTAGTATAGCTATAGCAGTGACATGGTTATTATGCAAGTGTTAGTGAAGCAAAGATAAGCAACACAAAGCTCTTGCTCAACTAGACAACATAACAAACACTACTGGAATCAGCTAATTTGCCATCTGCCAGCTCTTTGCCGTCTGCTAGCTGACGGCAAAGAAGCTCTTTGCCATCAGCTACCCAAAAGCAGACGGCAAAGAAATGATAGACGACAAAACAGGCCTTTGCCATCTGCCAGCTCGTTGCCGTCAGCCAGCTGACGGCAAAGAATCTTTGCCGTCCGCTGGCTGACGGCAAAGAGAGAGGTGGCCCCCACCCCCCGCCCGTTTAGAAAAACTTAACGCCCCACCTCTTTGCCGTCTGCTTGCAGACGACAAAGAGAGATAAAGGCGGACGGCAAAGATTGGCGGACGGCAAAGAGCAGACTAACTAACGGCCCCCACCCCCCCCGCGCCCGTTTCTCTTTCTTCTCTCCCTCTCTCCTCCCCGACGCGCCCCGCCACCAGATCCCACGTCCACCGCCGCCGCCGCCATGACCGAGACGCCTCTCCGGTCAATAACCAACACTGGGATCTGGATACCCATGTTGGTTCCCACATGTTGCACGATGATCTCATCGGATGAACCACGATGTCGAGGATTCAATCAATCCCGTATACAATTCCCTTTGTTCAATCGGTATGTTACTTGCCCGAGATTCGATCGTCGGTATCCCTATACCTTGTTCAATCTCATTACCGGCAAGTCTCTTTACTCGTACCGCAATGCATGATCCCGTGACTAACGCCTTAGTCACATTGAGCTCATTATGATGATGCATTACCGAGTGGGCCCAGAGATACCTCTCCGTCACACGGAGTGACAAATCCCAGTCTCGATCCGTGCCAACCCAACAGACACTTTCGGAGATACCCGTAGTGCACCTTTATAGTCACCCAGTTACGTTGTGACGTTTGGCACACCCAAAGCACTCCTACGGTATCCGGGAGTTACACGATCTCATGGTCTAAGGAAAAGACACTTGACATTGGAAAAGCTCTAGCAAACGAAACTACACGATCTTTTATGCTATGCTTAGGATTGGGTCTTGTCCATCACATCATTCTCCTAATGATGTGATCCCGTTATCAATGACATCCAATGTCCATAGTCAGGAAACCATGACTATCTGTTGATCAACGAGCTAGTCAACTAGAGGCTTACTAGGGACACGTTGTGGTCTATGTATTCACACATGTATTACGATTTCCGGACAATACAATTATAGCATGAACAATAGACAATTACCATGAACAAAGAAATATAATAATAACCATTTATTATTGCCTCTAGGGCATATTTCCAACAGTCTCCCACTTGCACTAGAGTCAATAATCTAGTTACATTGTGATGAATCAAACACCCATTGCGTCCTGGTGTTGATCATGTTTTGCTCTAGGGAGACGTTTAGTCAACGGATCTGCTATATTCAGGTCCGTATGTACTTTACAAATATCTATGTCTCCATTTTGAACACTTTCACGAATGGAGTTGAAGCGACGCTTGATATGCCTGGTCTTCCTGTGAAACCTGGGCTCCTTCGCAAGGGAAATGGCTCCAGTGTTGTCACAGAAGAGAGTCATCGGGCCCGATGCATTGGGAATCACCCCTAGGTCGGTAATGAACTCCTTCATCCAGACTGCTTCTTGTGCTGCCTCCGAGGCTGCCATGTACTCCGCTTCAGATGTAGATCCCGCCACGACGCTTTGCTTGCAACTGCACCAGGTTACTGCTCCTCCATTCAAAATGTACACGTATCCGGTCTGTGACTTCGAGTCATCCAGATCTGTGTCGAAGCTAGCGTCGACGTAACCCTTTACGACGAGCTCTTCGTCACCTCCATAAACGAGAAACATGTCCTTAGTCCTCTTCAGGTACTTCAGGATATTCTTGACCGCTGTCCAGTGTTCCATGCCGGGATTACTTTGGTACCTTCCTACCAAACTTACGGCAAGGTTTACATCAGGTCCGGTACACAGCATGGCATACATAATAGACCCTATGGCCGAGGCATAGGGGATGAAACTCATCTTTTCTCTATCTTCTGCCGTGGTCGGGCATTGAGCCGTGCTCAATTGCACACCTTGCAATGCAGGCAAGAACCCCTTCTTGGACTGATCCATATTGAACTTCTTCAATATCTTGTCAAGGTATGTACTCTGTGAAAGACCAATGAGGCGTCTCGATCTATCTCTATAGATCTTGATGCCTAATATATAAGCAGCTTCTCCAAGGTCCTTCATTGAAAAACACTTATTCAAATAGGCCTTTATACTTTCCAAGAATTCTATTTCATTTCCCATCAATAGTATGTCATCCACATATAATATGAGAAATGCTACAGAGCTCCCACTCACTTTCTTGTAAACACAGGCTTCTCCATAAGTCTGTGTAAACCCAAACGCTTTGATCATCTCATCAAAGCGAATGTTCCAACTCCGAGATGCTTGCACCAACCCATAGATTGAGCGCCGGAGCTTGCATACTTTGTTAGCATTCTTAGGATCGACAAAACCTTCCGGCTGCATCATATACAACTCTTCCTTAAGGAAGCCGTTAAGGAATGCCGTTTTGACGTCCATCTGCCATATCTCATAATCATAGTATGCGGCAATTGCTAACATGATTCGGACGGACTTCAGCTTCGCTACGGGTGAGAAAGTCTCATCGTAGTCAACCCCTTGAACTTGTCGATAACCCTTAGCGACAAGTCGAGCTTTGTAGATGGTCAGATTACCATCCGCGTCCGTCTTCTTCTTAAAGATCCATTTGTTTTCTATGGCTCGCCGCTCATCGGGTAAGTTAGTCAAAGTCCATACTTTGTTTTCATACATGGATTCTATCTCGGATTTCATGGCTTCTAGCCATTTATCGGAATCCGGGCCCGCCATCGCTTCTTCATAGTTCGAAGGTTCACCGTTGTCTAACAACATGATTTCCAGGACAGGGTTGCCATACCACTCTGGTGCGGAACGTGTCCTTGTGGACCTACGAAGTTCAGTAGGAACTTGATCCGAAGCTTCATGATCATCATCATTAACTTCCTCCCCAGTCGTTGTAGGCACCACAGGAACATCTTCCCGCGCTGCGCTACTTCCCGGCACGGAAGGGGTGACTATCACCTCATCAAGTTCCACTTTCCTCCCACTCAATTCTTTCGAGAGAAACTCCTTCTCCAGAAAGGACCCGTTCTTGGCAACGAAGATCTTGCCTTCGGATCTGAGGTACAAGGTATACCCAATAGTTTCCTTAGGGTATCCTATGAAGACGCATTTCTCCGACTTGGGTTCGAGCTTTTCAGGTTGAAGTTTCTTGACATAAGCATCGCATCCCCAAACTTTTAGAAACGTCAGCTTAGGTTTCTTCCCAAACCATAATTCATACGGTGTCGTCTCAACGGATTTCGACGGAGCCCTATTTAAAGTGAATGCGGCAGTCTCTAAAGCATAGCCCCAAAATGAGAGCGGTAAATCGGTAAGAGACATCATAGATCGCACCATATCCAATAGAGTGCGATTACGACGTTCGGACACACAATTTCTCTGAGGTGTTCCAGGCGGCATGAGTTGTGAAACTATTCCACATTTCCTTAAGTGTGCACCAAACTCGTGACTTAAATATTCTCCACCACGATCTGATCGTAAGAATTTTATTCTCCTGTCATGTTGATTCTCAACCTCACTCTGAAATTCCTTGAACTTTTCAAAGGTTTCAGACTTGTGTTTCATTAGGTAGACATACCCATATCTACTTAAGTCATCAGTGAGAGTGAGAACATAACGATATCCTCCGCGAGCCTCAACACTCATTGGACCGCACACATCGGTATGTATGATTTCCAATAAGTTGGTTGCTCGCTCCATTGTTCCGGAGAACGGAGTCTTGGTCATCTTACCCATGAGGCATGGTTCGCACGTGTCAAATGATTCGTAATCAAGAGACTCCAAAAGTCCATCTGTATGGAGCTTCTTCATGCGCTTGACACTAATGTGACCAAGGCGGCAGTGCCACAAGTATGTGGGACTATCGTTATCAACTTTACATCTTTTGCTATTCACACTATGAACATGTGTAACATCACGTTCGAGATTCATCAAAAATAAACCATTGACCAGCGGGGCATGACCATAAAACATATCTCTCAAATAAATAGAACAACCATTATTCTCGGATTTAAATGAGTAGCCATCTCGAATTAAACGAGATCCAGATACAATGTTCATGCTCAAAGCTGGCACTAAATAACAATTATTGAGGTTTAAAACTAATCCCGTGGGTAGATGCAGAGGTAGCGTGCCGACGGCGATCACATCGACCTTGGAACCATTCCCGACGCGCATCGTCACCTCGTCCTTCGCCAGTCTCCGTTTATTCCGTAGTTCCTGTTTTGAGTTACAAATATGAGCAACCGCACCGGTATCAAATACCCAGGAGCTACTACGAGTACTGGTAAGGTACACATCAATTACATGTATATCACATATACCTTTGGTGTTGCCGGCCTTCTTGTCCGCTAAGTATTTGGGGCAGTTCCGCTTCCAGTGACCACTTCCCTTGCAATAAAAGCACTCAGTTTCAGGCTTGGGTCCATTCTTTGACTTCTTCCCAGTAACTGGTTTACTGGGCGCGGCAACTCCCTTGCCGTCCTTCTTGAAGTTCTTTTTACCCTTGCCCTTCTTGAACTTAGTGGTTTTATTCACCATCAACACTTGATGTTCTTTTCTGATTTCCACCTCCGCTAATTTCAGCATCGAATATACCTCAGGAATGGTCTTTTCCATCCCCTGCATATTGTAGTTCATCACAAAGCTCTTGAAGCTTGGTGGAAGCGACTGAAGGATTCTGTCAATGACCGCGTCATCCGGGAGATTAACTCCCAGCTGAGTCAAGCGGTTGTGCAACCCAGACATTCTGAGTATGTGCTCACTTACAGAACTATTTTCCTCCATTTTACAGCTAAAGAACTTGTCGGAGACTTCATATCTCTCGACCCGGGCATGAGCTTGGAAAACCAATTTCAGCTCCTCGAACATCTCATATGCTCCATGTTTCTCAAAACGCTTTTGGAGACCCGGTTCTAAGCTGTAAAGCATGCCGCACTGAACGAGGGAGTAATCATCAGCACGCTGCTGCCAAGCGTTCATAACGTCTTGGTTCTCAGGGATTGGTGCATCACCCAGCGGTGCTTCTAAGACATAATCTTTCTTGGCTACTATGAGGATGATCCTCAGGTTCCGGACCCAGTCCGTATAGTTGCTGCCATCATCTTTCAGCTTGGTTTTCTCTAGGAACGCGTTGAAATTGAGGACAACGTTGGCCATTTGATCTACAAGACATAGTGTAAACATTTTAGACTAAGTTCATGATAATTAAGTTCATCTAATCAAATTATTTAATGAACTCCCACTCAGATAGACATCCCTCTAGTCATCTAAGTGAAACATGATCCGAGTTAACTAGGCCGTGTCCGATCATCACGTGAGACGGACTAGTCAAGATCGGTGAACATCTCCATGTTGATCGTATCTTCTATACGACTCATGCTCGACCTTTCGGTCCTCCGTGTTCCGAGGCCATGTCTATACATGCTAGGCTCGTCAAGTCAACCTAAGTGTATTGCATGTGTTCCGAGGCCATGTCTGTACATGCTAGGCTCGTCAACACCCGTTGTATTCGAACGTTAGAATCTATCACACCCGATCATCACGTGGTGCTTCGAAACAACGAACCTTCGCAACGGTGCACAGTTAGGGGGAACACTTTTCTTGAAATTATCATAAGGGATCATCTTACTTACTACCGTTGTTCTAAGCAAATAAGATGCAAAAACATGATAAACATCACATGCAATCAAATAGTGACATGATATGGCCAATATCATTATGCTCCTTTGATCTCCATCTTCGGGGCACCATGATCATCTTCGTCACCGGCATGACACCATGATCTCCATCATCATGATCTCCATCATTGTGTCTTCATGAAGTCGTCATGCCAACGATTACTTCTACTTCTATGGCTAACGCGTTTAGCAACAAAGTAAAGTAATTTACATGGCGTTATTCAATGACACGCAGGTCATACAAAATAATAAAGACAACTCCTATGGCTCCTGCCGGTTGTCATACTCATCGACATGCAAGTCGTGATTCCTATTACAAGAATACGATCAATCTCATACATCACATATATCATTCATCACATCTTCTGGCCATATCACATCACATAGCACTTGCTGCAAAAACAAGTTAGACGTCCTCTAATTGTTGTTGCAAATTTTTTACGTGCTTTGTAGGTTTCTAGCAAGAACGTTTCTTACCTACGTATGACCACAACGCGATTTGCCAATTTCTATTTACCCTTCATAAGGACCCTTTTCATCGAATCCGTTCCGACTAAAGTAGGAGAGACAGACACCCGCTAGCTAGCCACCTTATGCAACTAGTGCATGTCAGTCGGTGGAACCTGTCTCATGTAAGCGTACGTGTAAGGTCGGTCCGGGCCGCTTCATCCTACAATGCCGCCGAAACAAGAAACGACTAGTAGCGGCAAGAGGATTTGGCAACATCAACGCCCACAACTTCTTTGTGTTCTACTCGTGCATAGTAACTACGCATAGGCCTGGCTCATGATGCCACTGTTGGGAATCGTAGCATAATTTTAAAATTTTCCTATGCTCACCAAGATGCATCTATGGAGTATACTAGCAACGAGGGGAAAGGAGTGCATCTACATACCCTTGTAGATCGCGAGCGGAAGCGTTCGAATGAACGTGGATGACGGAGTCGTACTCGCCGTGATCCAAATCACCGATGACCGAGTGCCGAACGGACGGCACCTCCGCGTTCAACACACGTACGGTGCAGCGACGTCTCCTCCTTCTTGATCCAGCAAGGGGAAAAGAGGGGTTGATGGAGATCCAGCAGCACGACGGCGTGGTGGTGGATGCAGCGGGATGTCGGCAGGGCTTCGCCGAGCTTATACGAGAGAGAGAGGTGTTGCAGGGGAGGAGGCAGGCGCCCAAGGCTGTAATCCTACTGCCCTCCCTCCCCCCCCCTTTATATAGGCCCCCTGGGAGGGGGGGGCGCCGGCCACAACCCATCTAGGGCAAGGGGCGGCGGCCAAGGGGGGGGGACTTGCCCCCCAAGGCAAGTGGGGCGCCCCCCCACCCTAGGGTTTCCAACCCTAGGCACAGGGGGGAGGCCCATGGGGGGCTCCCCAGCCCACTAGGGGCTGGTTACCCTCCCACTTCAGCCCATGGGGCCCTCCGGGATAGGTGGCCCCACCCGGTGGACCCCCGGGACCCTTCCGGTGGTCCCGGTACAATACCGGTAACCCCCGAAACTTTCCCGGTGGCCAAAACTTGACTTCCTATATATTATTCTTCACCTCCGGACCATTCCAGAACTCCTCGTGACGTTCGGGATCTCATCCGGGACTCCGAACAACTTTCGGGTTTCCGCATACACATATCTCTACAACCCTAGCGTCACCAAACCTTAAGTGTGTAGACCCTACGGGTTCGGGAGACATGCAGACATGACCGAGACGCCTCTCCGGTCAATAACCAACAGCGGGATCTGGATACCCATGTTGGTTCCCACATGTTCCACGATGATCTCATCGGATGAACCACGATGTCGAGGATTCAATCAATCCCGTATACAATTCCCTTTGTTCAATCGGTATGTTACTTGCCCGAGATTCGATCGTCGGTATCCCAACAGACACTTTCGGATATACCCGTAGTGCACCTTTATAGTCACCCAGTTACGTTGTGACGTTTGGCACACCCAAAGCACTCCTACGGTATCCGGGAGTTACACGATCTCATGGTCTAAGGAAAAGACACTTGACATTGGAAAAGCTCTAGCAAACGAAACTACACGATCTTTTATGCTATGCTTAGGATTGGGTCTTGTCCATCACATCATTCTCCTAATGATGTGATCCCTTTATCAATGACATCCAATGTCCATAGTCAGGAAACCATGACTATCTGTTGATCAACGAGCTAGTCAACTAGAGGCTTACTAGGGACACGTTGTGGTCTATGTATTCACACATGTATTACGATTTCCGGACAATACAATTATAGCATGAACAATAGACAATTACCATGAACAAAGAAATATAATAATAACCATTTATTATTGCCTCTAGGGCATATTTCCAACATTCCCAACCTTCTCAGCAGCTGCAGGTTCCCGCAATCAGTGCATGCGGCAACTTCCTTGCCAGGAGCCTCGGTCTTGGCCTTCTTGCCGGCACCAGGAGTGCTCGATCCTTCAACAGCTAGCACTTGTTTATCCTTGCATTTCTAGTTGTGTTTCTTGCTCTTCTTCTTCTGACTGGCGGCGTCGTTGTCGTCTTCCGAGTGAACGTCGACACCATCCTCCTCACCGGGGAGATGCCTCCCTCCTCTGTTCGGGCACACTTATCCGCCAAAGTGTACAACTCATTCACAGTCTGGGGCAACCGTACGTTCATCTTGGAACGTATCTTGCAGTTGCGTATGTTGGACTGCAATGCAGCTATCACCGTTGCCGGGTGGATGTCCGGAATGTTCCTATGCACTCGGCTGAACCTCCGCATGTATTTCCGCAAACTCTCTCCTTCCTTTTGTGGTAGGAGCTGCAAGTCATTGGGCCACCCTGGTTCTTGATGACCACCCGTGAAGGCACCAACAAATTCATGGCACAGGTCAGCCCAGGTCGAGATGGAGTTCTCCGGCAAGTGCATCTGCCACGACCGCATATTTGGCTTGAGTGCCAAAGGGAAGTAGTTGGCAAATACCTTCTCATCTCTTCCCCCGGCAGCTTGAATAGCAATGGTGTAGATGCTCAAGAACTCTCCTGGGTTCAATGTTCCATCGTACTTTTCTGGTATCTCTGGCTTGAACGTACGGGAAGATGGCCAATGGACTTTCTGAAGCTCGCAAGTGAAGGCGCGGCACCCAACCTCAAAAGGTAGGTATCTGTCTTCACCGGGCATGGGCTCGTCGACGTCGGGGCCATTGCGCCTATCAGATTGGCGGCGGGTTTCAGGACGTCGATCGATGGTGAGGCGCGCGTCCTCCCTTCACCTGTCTTTTAGGACTCTTCGCTGATCTTGACGTGCCCGGGGACCAGATGAAGCCATCGATATGTCATCGGGTTCTTGGCCACGTGGCTCTGGATGTGGCCCCTGCGCTGGCTGCCACGAAAGGGATTGCACCGTGGGAGTGGCCCTTCGGCATGGCCAGCGGCTCGGGCTGTTGTCGCCGCCAGCGAAACCAATCAAGCTCTAAATGGTGGCTCCCCACTCATCCATCTGATCGGCCGCCAGCAGAAATCTCAACAGTAGTTGGGCCCGCGCCATAGCTTCCAAAGCGGTTCCCAACATAGATGACGACGTAGATCGCGACGTCGTCTGGCTTCCAAAGCGGTGCCGATGGCGACGACGCCATGCTCTCATCGCCGCAAGCCGGTCGTCAGGGTGGCGTGGCGATGAGGTGGATGCGCTTGGGGATTGGCGACCCCATTCAGCGCATTGTCTTGGCTAGCTTGTCTTGGGGGTGGCGCGTGTCCAGTAGCTACACCCGCAGCAGGGGCGGCTAGAGGGTTTCGGTTTCCCACAGAATGAGCGCTATCGCCGCGGCTGTGTCCCTCAGTGGGCGGAGAGGTGAACATGGAAAAATCTCTCCACCCGCATCTTGTGGAGCATGGCCGCTGGGATGCAGTTGACGATGTCCTCCTCCGGCGCCTCTCGCTCCCGTTTCGGCCGCACGGGGGATGGTGACGACGCCGCCTGCGCCGGCCACGTCCAGCAGCGCCGACATCCCCGTGCACCTCTGTAGCCCCCACGGCAATAGTGGCCGCTTGCAAAGGAGCCTTCGAGGTGGACGGGTGAGCTGCAGTGCCGGGCTTTTTCTTGGGCGCCATGGATGATGAAGTCGTCGATGAAGAAGGCGATGAAGACGATGATAACGCGCTACTTACACCCTCGGGTTCATGCAAGTGCTTACCCTTACGTGGCACACCAAAGATATCATGGTATAACACAGCCACCTATGGGACCATCGGCCCCTTGTGGTTCGGCAAGGGGGAAGAGCACATTGCACAAAGAGCGGAGAGCGTAGAGCAGCACGACAGCGATGACACGGGCAGTTTTTACCCAGGTTTGGGCCGTCGCGAGGCATAAAATCCTAGTCCTACTTTGGTGGATTGATGAATGGACCATGGTGGAGACACATCGCTCTAGCCCGACAAGGTCGCCTTAGGACGAGAGCAGCTACGCGCGTATGAGTGTACAAGGATCCGAATCCTTTCTAAGGTTGCCACGACCCTCCTTTTATAGGTTAAGGGGTTACCACAATGGCAAAACAGTCAATATCCAGTGAGTAGATAGCCACAATAATGCTGTCATACCTAACTCTGCAGGCAGGACAGGGTGCATTAAATGCACCGCTTAGTGTCACATCACGGGGGAGCCTAGCAAGCCTTGCCGTGCCATTCGTCCACCTCCTCGCCTGCCTGCGTGACACGCCTCTGGACGGGTGTCATTTGGGGCTGATCTTCCTCCGAAATGGCTGCCACGTGCCATAGAACAACCACTTAATCACTTGGGGGCTCGTCACCTCATTGGGAGGTGACTTGCGTTGTCATGAGGTGGAGCGGTGGCGTCTTTGCGGAGCAATCCGCCCTTGGTGCCCCTGACAAACTTGTCGCGGGAGTCTTGAGACTTGCCTTCGGGATGCCCTCGACCTGGCCAGGCTCGCCTGCCCGGCAAGGGAGGTTTTTCCTTAGTGATATCCTGCTTCCTTGTCTTGTATTGGTCTTCTTGATCCGCCCTTTGGTTCCTCGAAGGGCTATATCTTCTGCTTGGCCTTGTCTTGGATGGTGTAGCCTTGCCCTTGAGCCTGTGTACAGTGTGGGCAACATACACCAGGTTTAGTTGCACCGACAACTTGCATAAGAACCATGTCACCGCTATAGCTATACTAAGTTTTGAAGTCAAGAAGTGGAGGGTTATCTAGGCGTACTAATCATAAGTGAAGAAAACCTTCTCGTTTGTTTGGTGTAAACAACTGAGTTCCTTACGTTTTGGTTTTCCCTCTATGTTGGTCGAGGACGATCAAGTCTAAGCTTAGTGGAGTTGACGATTGTTGTTCTTGCAGTCATGAGACATGAGTATATTCACATATATTTCTTAAAAACGGAGATATTCGCTCGCATATTTCTACTAATGACTAATCAATGCAAAGGATTCCAAATATCCTATCTTTATTTTATTTCCATAGGAAATGGGTTAAATATGCAGGAAATCAAGCCAATACATGGAAGGGAGTAAAGAGGACATAGAGGAGATCAATTGGGAGGCACGCCGGGAAGAACAAACCAAGACGGTCTTCCATACGACCGCACGCGCTCGTATGAGCGGTCATATGGACCACTAAAGGTACCCTGGACCAACCCTGCAAATACTATGAAGGGGTCAACCCCATAATAGCAACTGATCATCGCCGAAACCTCAATCTTCGTCATCCAAAGCAACCCTAGCCGCCACCATTTCCCATCTCATTTTCGTAGCCGCCACCATCTCCACCACCAAGCACTCATCCAACTAGCCATACTTTGTAATCGTCTATCACATCCGGCAACTATTGTAAGACATATTATCAATCAATATTCATGATGTGTTCTTTGATGGTTTGTACTTGTGATCTATTCTACATATCTAAGGTATCGTCATGGGTTGAGGCATAGCCCTACAACCCTATGTATTTATTGGAGGGATCTATGGAAGTACTTTGAATTTATGTCCCGTATGTGTAACATAAAATTGCTACATAGATGTCTCTTATCTCATCCGCGTTCTTCGTCCTTGCAGGTACCTAGGACCACAGAGAGCGAGTCAGAGCGAGGCTAACGGTAGGCAGACCCCGAAGTGTTATTCTGAATGCTAGTGACAGAAAAGTTTACTACTGTAGCACGGGTCCTATATCTTTGGGATACAAGAGTTGTAGTCATTAAATGCCCATTGCTTTTATCTGATTTTTTTCTCAACTATAGGGCCAATCCCGCCAAACAGATTACAACATGCAATAAAATACATATTCACGAAAATATTAAGTGACAAACAACTGACTAGGTTCCAAACCACTTCAACTCACCAAATACCAGTTTGTCGATAGGAAGAATTGAATGTTGATCGACTTTGACAGTATATAATGCAAGTTAGTTTGTTTCAAAGATTGGGGTTGGTTCTTAGACATTTGTGATAGGCCAGGGTTCAAATATGGCCTTTTTTGAGTTGTACGCCCATTAGTTGGTATTAACTAGCATCGTTTAATGACAAAATTTCATATACCCAATGTGTTCCTCATATATTTCCATTAATTCACTCCCCAATTTAATTTTTTAAGTTTATCAGTACTTCCAGTTTTTAGCTGGCTCATTTTAATTCATATGACCTGAAGAGTTGATTGGCTAATCCAGTTGGTCTTCAAAAGCAACTACCTTTATACTTTATTGAAATTCTCGTATAATCCAGATAACTTAGTGTCGGTGGGAACGACACCTATGGGATCACTGGGATCCCTTCTACGGTCGACGGGCGCGGGGTCGTGAGAAGAGCAGGTTTAGGAGCAAGCACACGGATCGTTTACCCAGGTTCTGGCCGCGAGGATGCGTAAAACCCTAGTCCTGCTTTGGTGGATGTATTGAGAGTTCTTGAGCTTTCAAACTAGCTACGGTGGCTGCATAGTTCCAAAAAGCCGAATCCCTCTCCTGGTCGCCTCAGGCCTCCATTTATAGGAAAAAGGGGTTGCCACAGTGGCACACAAGAGGTGGAAAGGCCTACAGTGCGCGAGCTTATCGCACGAAATTACGGGACAAAGTGCATTAAATGTGCTACTTAGGTGTCCATTAGCTTTATCGGGGACGGGAACGAGGCCCGTCCCGTCCGTCGCCGCTCCGCCTCGTTTCGACACGTGCCTAGGCCAGCAATGCATGCAGCGCCATGTAGGCAGGCATGCAGCTGAGGTGGCGCCGTGGTAGGGCCTTCATGAAGATCTGCATGCCACCACGCAGGTGCTTGCTGATTTGGCCTGGAAGCTGCATGTTGCCATGCAGGTGCCTGCCCAGCCGGTTGGGCTGGCAGCTGCATGCGAGCGGCGGCGGAGTCTTGGTTGGTGCGGGCCTGGCAGTGGCACCGCTGACGCCCTTGGCAAGGGCCTTGCCGTGGCGTCGCAGTCGTCCCCGGCTAGACGCTTGCCGGGGGCCTTGTGGGTTTCCTTGGCGAGGATCTCGCTGAGGGTCGTGGTCTTCTGATCCTCATATGATCTTGTGTGTTTATGATCTTAACAAAGATCTGCATGCCACCACGAAGGTGCCTCCCGAGCCCTGGTCCCAATGTAGTTGTTTGGGTTGGAACCAGTGGGCTCAAGGGTGGCTCACTCTGTTGGCGTTGGGCAAGTTGCCATGGCAAGGCTCTTGCCGGGGCCGCGGAGGCCGCCCCGGCAAGGGTCTTGCCGGGGAGTCCACCTTGCCCCCTTTGCTCTTTGTGTTTCTGGTATTGGCGTTGCCTCTGATCACCTTGCGCCTTTGGCTTCTCTCCAGCTTTCCTCTCCTGCCCTACTTAGTGTGGCCGTGGGCGCGGCTCCGACTGTCCGTGCACAAGTAAAGGTGTAAAAAAGGAGCGCCCATACTTTTGTACACCGACAGGAGCCCCCGGTCCTGGGCCACACATAAGCGCGACACGTTGTTGGGCCAGGCCCAAAACGGTGCGCGGGCAGTCGGGGTGGGATTCACCGCAGTAACTTTTCGTCCACCGTGCTTCCCCACGACCTGTGCGCGACGTGGAGGGTCGGGCGTGACGTGGGGGTCATGCGTGGGGCGGTTCCCGCACGCATGCGTCACATCGCAGTTAATGGGAAAAGAGGCGTCCCGCGCCTTCCCCGTAAAAAGGAATAACCGCGGGCACGCTGCTCATTCACCCTTTGCGCTTTCCCCAATCTCGGAACCGCCGTTCCCTTCTCCCTCCTTTCTCAAGCTCTTTCCTTCGCTCGCCGCCTTCGCTGTCCTCCGCCCCTCGCTTCTCGCAGCCGCCATAGCTCCCAAATCCACCAAGGGCAAGGGAGTGGCCAAAGATGCCGTGGCGACGGAGCCGTCGGAGAGTGAGCAGGCGGCGCGACGGACGCAGCTCGCCTACTTCCCCTCGATGATCGACGTGTTTGAACTCCGGGACTGCTTCAAGCCCCTGTGGGGGTGCAAGACGGGGGGGGGGGAGACGGTGGGGCATCCAGCCACGCGTGTCATCCCCGCCAATTGCGCCGAGGCCGCCCCAAATCGGTATCCATTCTTCGTCGATTACTTCTCTTGCGGCCTCTGCCCCCCTTCTCTGATTTCTTCAACGATGTCATGCACACCTATGGCTTACACCTTCTGAATTTTACTCCAAATGCCGTGGCGTGCATGGCTCTCTTTGCGCACCTCTGCGAGGGTTTCGTCGGGGTGCATCCCAACACGGCGCTCTTCCGCCACTACTTCTTCCCTCGGATCCAACCAGGGGGCGCCATTTCTGGTTGCGTTGCCTGGATCCCATGGTCCAAGGGGGCATACCCGGAGGGCGCTCAGAAGGAGAGGTGGGAAGAATGGCGGGGCCGGTGGTGCTGGATTGAGCAGGATGATCCACAAGATTTCTGCCGGGTTCGCGAGGCGCCGCCGGTTCGGTGGAGCGACTGGAGCGATCTTGATGCCGACGATGCGAAGCTCACGGTCGCCACAACCAGGATTCTTCGCCTCACCGAGGCCGGGCTCACCCTTGAGATGATCGGGGCGGATTTCATCCGCCGCCGAATCGCTCCGCTGCACAACAAGGGGAGGCCGGCCTAGCTTTTCACGAACGCCGCCGACATCATGAGGCTTTGCCCCGGCCTCGACCACAACTTCACGGTGATGGGGCATGCCCACTTCTGCTAGCGTCTCTTTCAGCTCGACGTGAACCGCGATGGCGAGGTCGAGCGATCCGGCAAGGCCGCGAGGGCCGCCGCGAAGGCCGGCAAGGTAACCAAGGGGCCCTTGTTTAAGTTACCGGCGGGAGTGGTCCCGCTGAGCAACAACTCTCGGCGGACCGACATCATCGCCATGATGCCGGACTTCAATGCGCATGGTCTTGACCCGAACTGGGTCGAGCCGGTGGGAATTCAAGTGCAGGAGTTCTTCAACACCTTGCATGAGGGGTACATCACCGCCGAGCCGCGGCTCGTCCAGGACACCACTCAAGCGGAGCTGGACTACATCGCCGCCAGGGCGGTGGAGGCAGAGCTCGCCAAGGAGGCCGGCAGCACCGGTGGCGTGGAGGATAAGGCCGCGGCAGAAGCAGAGGAGAAGGAGCTCGCCCAGTGGGCGGAGGCCGCTGGGGAGGCCAGCAGTGCCGGCACCGGGGCTCCTCTCGTTGAAGATGTGGTCGACGAGTCGGAGGAGGAGGAGGCCGAGGCTGTCGGCCCTCCGGCCACGGGGAGAGGGCGAGTCCTGCGACGGGCCACCTCTAGCGAGCCGGTCCGGCCCGGCAGGGCCGTACAACCGCGGCAAGCCTAGAAGGGGTCAGGGCGCCAGACAAGGGCCACAGCGGCGAAGAAGTCGGTGAAGGCCGTGGTGGCGAAGAAGAGAGCGACCGCCTCTTCTTCGTCCAAATGCCCTCGGACTCCATCAGCTTCCCCTCCTTCGACAGATGATGACGCAGAGGTCACCTTCGACTTCGGGTCCCTCAGCCCAAGGAGGAAGAGGAAAGCAGCAGAGGAGGAGGTGGAGGACGAGTAAGTATTGTTCATTTCTGTCATCTCCACCCCCCTCAGACCGTGCTACTTATCTCGACTTGTTTTCATCTTTGCAGGGACGCGGAGACGCTGGCCCAGAGGGTGAAGAGGGCCAAGGCTTCGGCGGGCGGCCAGCCCCCGGCAGGCGCTGCTGGCACACCGCTGGTGGTGTTGAGCAGTCTAGACAGCAGCCCCCGGCGCAGCCCCCAGCGTAAGTCCATCACTCGCCCCTTGTTAACGTGTGTTGGGGGCACGATCCCTTGGTGCTAACCTTACCGCGATTGCAGGAGGGGGACAGCAGCAAGAGGAGCCACAGAGGGCTACCCCCAACATGCCACCCCCATCGACCACGCCGCCCCGAGGAGCGTCCCTGGCAAGGGCGCCAAGCACCGAGTCCATGCACACGGAGGAGGAGGAGGCGAACTCGGGCGCTAGTGGCTTTGCCTCAGCGCCAAACATTGGCGGGGAGGGGACCTCTACTTCCCAGCCCGGCACGGGTAAGTCACTGGCCTTCCGTCCCTGTTCTTTCTGAATCTTGATCTTGGCCTCGCCTCATCCCCTTCTCAGTATCTAGATTTCCCCTTGGTGGACCCAGAGGACATCGACACCGTCATCAAGGATGTCCCCACGGACGCCGCGGCGGAGGCCGAGAAGATTGCTGCCGAGGAGACCACCAAGGGCGCTGCTGAGGACGTCGCCAAGGGGCCTGCCGGGGAGCCTGGCAAGGCTACTGCCGAGGAGGCCGGCAAGGCCGCTGCCGAGGAGGAGGTGGTTGATGACCAGCCTTCCTCCTCCACTGCCTCTGGCTCCGGCAGGTATCTGAGGGTGGGCGACAACCTTTTCGTCCACCTTCCAGGGGTGTCGAGCTCCAGGGCGCCCGTCGAGGGAGAGGTGTTCGACAAGGAGGTGCTTGCCGCCGCCGGGCTCGAGGTTGTTGACAAGCCGAGCACCGGTGGCGACGGTTCTCAGGAGGAGCGGCTTCTCCAGGCCATGGGCGCCAACTTCTGGAAGCTCCAGGCACTCCACCGCGCCTGCCTGGACAAGGCCAAGTCCAGGATGGCAATGGTGGACAAGGCGGAGGCGGACCTCAAGGTGCGTGTCGTCGAGACGCAGACTTGGTTCCACCAGGCTTGCAAGGAGCTGAAGGCCGCCCAGGGCGAGCTGGCCAAGCGCGAGGTGGAGCTCACCATGAAGCGGGCCGACATTGAGAAGGCCCAGGAGATGGCAGAAAACTTGGCCGCCACAGCCGAGGCCACTCGAGCCCAGCACCAGGCCGCGCTGAACTCCCAGGAGCAGGACCTTGCCGCGCGTGAGGAGAAGCTTGCCGCAACGCTCCACGGCAAGGATGAAGAGGTGGAGAAGCTCGTCGTGCAGCGGACCCACGAGCTGGAGCAGAGGCACAAAGAGGCAGTCGATGCCCAGACTCGGGTTCACGCCGAGAGGGTGAAGGAGCGGAACGAGTTGAAGGACTAGGCCCTGAAGCTGTCCAAGGAGAAGGACACACTCAACGGCGCCCTGATTGAGGCGTAGGGCGCGGTCCTCAGCAGGGCTGGAGAGCTCTCCGAAGCCAACAACTCCATCAGAGACCTCAAGCTGAAGCTGGAGGGTCTCGAGGGGATACTGTCGGAGGCCAAGGCCCGGGAGGGGACCCTGACCAAGAATCTGGAGACCGAGAAGCAGCTGCGGAAGGACGAAGCCCTCGCCCACAAGGAGCACATGGAGGGCGAGAACCGCAGGCTCAATCGCCTCGCCGCCGTTGCCGACAAGGCCACCACGCAGCTGGCTACCATGGGCATGCCGGATGTGAGGTACGCCCCAGAGCCGAACTTGAGCGCCAACTGTAGCTTGACCATGTTCTTTGAGAGGGTTGTCGGTGCCTTGGAGCGGTTTCACGCCAACCGGGCGGCCTCGCTGGCCGATGAAGCCCGAAGGCTTTGCCAGTGTGCCATGACCAAGGTTCTCACCAAGATGGTGTACTGGAACCCCAACCTCGACTTTAACGTCGCGCTGGACAGCTTGCCGGCAGGTGTGGACCTCGCGGCGCTCAAGGAACGTATCAAGCCCATCATCAGCCGCATCGGTGGAATCGAAAGGATAGAGGGCCAGCGCCGAGATTAGGCACCCCGTGTCCCACCGTCGCTGCAGGTTCATGACCAAGACAGTTTTTATCTTTAGTTAGAACCGCAGCAACAATTGATGTAATATAACTCTACATCACTTTCGGCACAATGCATGTTATCTTCCCGTTCTATCTTCCCTTTGTATGTTTACCATACGTTAAACGGGTAGGCTTGCCGGCGCGTAAACCCAGGGCGGCACCTTGAGGACGGATCCCCAATGGCCTGTCGGGTGAGCTTGCTGCCGAGCGAACCACCTTACCGCTCTCAGTGCGGCTGCACGAACTGTCAAGCTTGACTCGAGTCAGAATCGAGAGCTTTGCTAGTTGCGGAAGGCTAACCTGCCACTCTCGACACGGCCGCTTGAGCTGTTGAGCGGACTCGAAACAGAACAAGGGCGTTGCCAATTGCGGAAGGGCCCCTTTGCATGCATGCTTTCATACATAGGGCAGGACCTTCGAGGACAATAACCTCATATATAGAAAGGAAATTGCTTCAAGTTTCGTATGACTTAGCTTTCCTGTCGCCGCACCGGCGTCCTTCGCGGTTGCAGGCGGCGTCGTTCTCTTGGCCGTCTTCTTCTCTGGAAGCCGTGGCCACGAGAAACTGCCAAGCCGGCCGCTAAACCAGATTCTCACAACTTCGCCCCTCCCCCTACCTGGCGCGCCAAAGATGTCGGTGCGAACGACACCTATGGGATCACTGGGATCCCTTCTACGGTCAGCGGCGCGGGGTCGTGAGAAGAGCAGGTTTAGGAGCAAGCACACGGATCATTTACCCAGGTTCGGGCCGCGAGGATGCGTAAAACCCTAGTCCTGCTTTGGTGGATGTATTGAGTGTTCTTGAGATTTCAAACTAGCTACGGTGGCTGCGTAGTTCCAAAAAGCCGAATCCCTCTCCTGGTCGCCTCGGGCCTCCTTTTATAGGAAAAGGGGTTGCCATAGTGGCACACAGGAGGGGGAAAGGCCTACTGTGCGTGAGCTTATCGCACGGCATTATGGGACAAAGTGCATTAAATGCGCTACTTAGGTGTCCATTAGCTTTATCGGGGACGGGAACGAGGCCCGTCCCGTCCCGTCTGTCGCTGCTCTGCCTCGTTTCGACACGCGCCCAGGCCAGCGATGCATGCAGCGCCATGTAGGCAGGCATGCAGCTGAGGTGGCGCGGTGGTAGGTGATACGTCTCCAACGTATCTATAATTTTTGATTGTTCCATGCTATTATATTATCCATCTTGGATGTTTAATGGGCTTTACTATGCACTTTTATATTACTTTTGGGACTAACCTATTGACCCAGAGCCCAGTGCCAGTTCCTGTTTTTTCCCTTGTTTCAGTGTTCCGAAGAAAAGGAATATCAAACGGAGTCGAAACGGAATGAAACCTTCTGGAGAAGTTATTTTTTGAAGGAAAGCAACCCGGAAAACTTGGAGTCCATGTCAAGAAAGCAACGAGGAAGGCACGAGGCAGGGGGCGCGCCCACCCCCCCCGGGCGCGCCCTCCACCCTCGTGGGCCCCTCGTGGCTCCCTGATGTATTTCTTCCGCCTATATATATCCATATACCCTAAAAACTTCGGGGAACAGAATAGATCGGGAGTTCCGCCGCCGCAAGCCTCTGTAGCCACCAAAACCCAATCGGGACCCTGTTCCGGCACCCTGCCGGAGGGGGAACCCTCACCGGTGGCCATCTTCATCATCCCAGTGCTCTCCATGACGAGGATGGAGTAGTTCACCCTCGGGGCTGAGGGTATGTACCAGTAGCTATGTGATTGATCTCTCTCTCTCTCTCTCTCTCTCTCTCTCTCTCTCTCTCGTGTTCTTGATTTGGCACGATCTTGATGTATCGCGAGCTTTGCTATTATAGTTGGATCTTATGTTGCTTCTCCCCCTCTACTCTCTTGTAATGGATTGAGTTTTCCCTTTGAAGTTATCTTATCGGATTGAGTCTTTAATGATTTGAGAACACTTGACGTATGTCTTGCCGTGCGTATCTGTGGTGACAATGGGATATCACGTGATTCACTTGATGTATGTTTCGGTGATCAACTTGCGGGTTCCGCCCATGAACCTATGCATAGGGGTTGGCACACATTTTCGTCTTGATTCTCCTATAGAAACATTGGGGCACTCTTTGAGGTTCTATGTGTTGGTTGAATAGATGAATCTGAGATTGTGTGATGCATATCGTATAATCATACCCATGGATACTTGAGGTGACATTGGAGTATCTAGGTGACATTAGGGTTTTGGTTGATTTGTGTCTTAAGGTGTTATTCTAGTACGAACTCTAGGGCTGTTTGTGACACTTATAGGAATAGCCCAACAGATTGATTGGAAAGAATAACTTTGAGGTGGTTTCGTACCCTACCATAATCTCTTCGTTCGTTCTCCACTATTAGTGACTTTGGAGTGACTCTTTGTTGCATGTTGAGGGATAGTTATATGATCCAATTATGTTATTATTGTTGAGAGAACTTGCACTAGTGAAAGTATGAACCCTAGGCATTGTTTCAACGCATTGCAATACCGTTTGTGCTCACTTTTATCATTAGTTACCTTGCTGTTTTTAAATTTTCAGATTATAAAAACCTATATCTACCATCCATATTGCACTTGTATCACCATCTCTTCACCGAACTAGTGCACCTATACAATTTACCATTGTATTGGGTGTGTTGGGGACACAAGAGACTCTTTGTTATTTGGTTGCAGGGTTGTTTGAGAAAGACCATCTTCATCCTATGCCTCCCACGGATTGATAAACCTTAGGTCATCCACTTGAGGGAAATTTGCTACTATCCTACAAACCTCTACACTTGGAGGCCCAACAACGTCTACGAGAAGAAGGTTGTGTAGTAGACATCAGTAGGGACTTCAGGAAGATCTGCATGCCACCATGCAGGTGCTTGCTGATTTGGCCTGGAAGCTGCATGTTGCCACGCAGGTGCCTGCCCACACTACAAGAAAAGTTCACTTCTGTGATGATACGTGTTTGTCACAGTAGGTCACGTTTTCTGTCATGCATGTACATCCATGACAAATTTATGACAGAATCAAGATAGTCATACATGTGTTGTCGTAGAAGTGTTCCATGACATTACCAAAATTATCATCACGGAAGTGTCCACTTCCATGATGATAAATCGCGCGTCACAGAAGTGCTTTCGTCAAGGATGACCGACACGTGGCATCCACCGTAACGGAACGCCGTTAAGCTATCGGGTCCGGTTTTGGATCCGATAACCCGTTAACAGCCCCGACCAATGGGGATTTTCCACGTGTAAAATCACCATTGGCTGGAAGAAACACGTGTCGGCTCACCGTTGGGACAGATGTCATCCACTCATTGGACCCAAAGCGCCTATGATACGTCGACATGTGGCACGGCCCAATAGAGGCCCATATAGGTTAAAAAGGCCGGCCCACTCAAAGGCCCGTAGTACTTACTCAGGTACTAGTGGGCCAGCCCAATAACGGCCTGCTTAATAAAGGCCCATTTACGGCCCGAAGCCAGATCTGGCCCGTTAATTGTTCGCCGAATATTTGGGCCCATTTACGGCCCGAAGCCAGATCTGGCCCGTTAATTGTTCGTCGAATATTTCGGCCCAATTACAGCCCAGTGACTTTCGGCCTGTTAGAGGCCCGATGTAGACATGGGCCCATTTCAGCCTGGTGTGACTTTCGGCCTGGGAATGCCCCGTGCTGCCCATGGGCCATATATGGTCCGACGGTACATCGGGCCCACTAACGGCCCGTGATAAAGGTGGCAACAGTTAAGCCCAACGTGACTTTGGGCCTGTTAAAGGCCTGTCGCATAATTCGGCCCATTGATGTCTGTACTAAGCTTTTGGCCTCTTGAAGGCCCATGATATCAATGGGCCAACTAAGGCCCGAGATATGTTTCGGCCTGGTAACTGCCCGTGATATAACTGGGCCCAAAAAGGCCCGGTTTACATTTCAGCCTGCTGAAGGCCCGTCGACGACTAATGAAAATTGAGGCCCAATATGCATTTCGGCCTGCTAAAAGCCCATGGTTTCATCTGGGCCGTAACAGGCCAGTACAATATTCATCCTGTTAATGGCGGAACGCTACCTGGGCCAAACTAAGTGCCGGGTCCACAAAAGGCCCAACTAAAATATAAGCCGGGGTAAGTTGTGGGCCTCGCGCAAAGTGTGAAGGCCCCAATCATTCGGGCCCAAGAATGATGCAGGCCAGCCCAATTGTGGCATGCTAAACACCAGGCCCGTTAGAGGTGAATGTTTCGGCTCGGTCGACTACATCTGATTTTTTTTAGATAGCGAATGATGGCAGTAACTAGTAGGAATTAAGAACAAACCTACTCTATGCAATAAAGAAATTACGGCATAGTAACTAAGAATAAACCTACACTATACAATAAAGGCTTTATGGTATATTACATCCACTTGGCATCGAAGTTCGCCACCAGTGATCATAAAGTGCAACGAAGAAGCAGATTACAAAAACTGGGCACCATTGCAGCGTAACAAAATAATACTGAACCGAGACCACTTCCAAGACAGTTCAAGAAAGGTTAGCCTTGCGCGGGAACTGCTGCGCAAGCTACTAAGCAAGGCTGTGAGACCGGCCTAGCATGTCGGTCATAGCTTCCAGGTGTAGCTGTTTAGCGATGAGGTTCTCATTGGTGTTCTCCGCAATCTTTCTTAGAGATAGGACTTCAAGTAGAAGTTGAGTTGCAGAATGCCTTTCTGCTAGAACTTGGGACTGAAGAAGTCGAACTGATTCAGACAACGAATTCTGTGAGCTTGTCTGACTGCTAGTCTCAAGTAACTTGAACACTGCATCAAGACAAGACTTTGGGGTTGTCTCGCTATCTTCAAGATGTTTTGCCTTCTTTGCTGCAATATATGTTGGGTTTGTCGCACAGCCTTCAGCAGACTTGTGCATGCCATCAGGCATATCACCCTGAAACAAAGCAGAGAGATGACAGGTTTTGCACGTGTATAAACAAAGATGATAACTGTGTTGTCAATTCCATCCAATTTCAAATTAGAAAAATAGAGAGTAAGTTCAAAATATCAATAGCATAATTTGGCATTGTTCATAATGCCGGGAGCTTCACCACACTACTGGATTACCATGTCAACATAACAAGCATAGATGAAGGGCAAAGAAAATCATTGTATCTATTTTGGTTAATGTGCATGGCATGTTGTTCATATCATCAGCCACATCAGTAAGATAAAACAGGAGATGACAAGGTGCAAACGTGGGTTGCTTCACCACACACTAGATTATAGATCCACAAAAACAAGCATTCATATCGGGAGTATTGAGTAATGTGCATGGTATGAATAAAGAATTTGGTTTTACAAGTAAAACTTAGAACTTACGGTTCTTGCGAACATGCATTTTGGTAGAAACAGCAAACTAAACAGAAGTAAACAATAGGGAGTATGGGCAAATTAAACAGCAGTTGAGGATAAAGGCTTTAGAAGGACTGACTTACATTAACAGTTAACACCGGCTTTATAATGCCCTTCTCCATGTCAAGGGAAGGATAACTCAAGAATTTCAGCATAGAATCTTCTTCATAAGCATTGCCTGTACTCTACATTTTGTAGAGAGTAATTATAGATATGATAATACTGGAAGGGATAGAGGATAATGAAGATAAGATGCAGATTGATGCTACATAATGAACTACCAATCCCTGGAAGTACAAGCATTACAAGACAAAATGTACTGACAAGAGCAATGGGCTACACTTCTGCACTGGCATTGTCTGTGTATTCTACTTTTTGGTAAGATTAAATATAGATCTGATCTTTTTAGTAAATGGTGGGCGAGGGAGATAAGATGCAGAATGCTACACAATGAACCAATCCCTCTTCCCATAATACAAGAGTGTTTTGAACACTGGTGTACTGTACAAAACGTTCTTATATTATGGGACGGAGGGAGTAGCTGTTAATGTAAGTACAGTCATAGACGACGTTCAGTCCTTACAAGAGGACTGCAGAGCTAAACCTCTTCAAAAGCATTGGGTTGATTCTAAATTTATGTAAGAGTCCATACGGATCTTATAATGTCCACCAAATGGACGATAACGAGGCTAACATGTGCAGTGATGCTACATAATCAAACAACTATGAAAGTAAGTATGGTCATACAGGGCAAGAGGTACTCACAAGAGCAATGCAGTGTGCAGTATAGTTGCGAGATTCTGTGGTCCCTTCAGAACGAATGTTCTTCTCCTAACAGTTTTCGTACAAGTGAGACGTTAAGGCAAATGCAGAAATGTAGTTCAAATTGTGATGTGATATCACAGATAGTACCTTACTCTGCAGCCGAGACCAATGTGTAACAAGATTATTCCAGTCACCGTCGGATAAATGTAGCACCGGAGACTTTACAGAAATTTCGTTTAGAGGCTTGCCATTGAAGTGCGCTTGCCTCAGGTAGGAACGATACTTCATCAACGAGTGCTTGAAAAGCGCAACCAACCCTTGCTCGTCTTCACAATCCAGTTTGGTCCTCGCCTATTTAAAAGAATGAAATCTTGTGTCTTCTGTCAGCAGAAACATATGCAGTAATGACCATGAATAACATTAGTACATTACTTACGCGTAAGTTGTGGAGGAAGACTAGAAATTGTTCTGTGTCTGTGGTATAATCTTTCCATGAAGGAAAGATGCGCACAAAGTTCCTGACAACATAAGCTTTGTCTTCTAAACTGGGAAGAAATGGAACAGGGGTCCTATTTGCTGCAATTGGGGCTCTCTCTGGTTCGAAAATGGATTTGGCAACTGGATTTGGTGTACTCTTTGCTGGAATGGGGGTTTTGCGTCGTAGAGCTGGTGCTATGTCAACTGGCATAATCATAATGTTTGCTACAGTTGGGGTCTGCTGAGTTGGGGCATCAGAAATGACCAGTGTAGTAGGGCTAGAGTCTGCTAGAGTTGGGGTGTTTTGTGGGTCAGGTGATATTGCAACTACACCTAATGGGCTATTTGATTTACCAGGTGCCACTACCTTCTCCAAATACTTTGCTTGTGCTCCTCCACGATCAGCAATCACCCTCTTCCTTTTGAACGTCTGATACACATGAATAACATTTGAATGGATAAATATGGTATCATGACAGATGGAATATGTACTGAAAATGGATAGGCAGGCCGTATTCACATACACGATGTGTAAACTAAGCTAATGGCAGTTCCACAAAGTAGAAGCAATGCAAAGCATCAGTTGCAAGATATGTGCGACAAATATAACCTTGGAAAGTTAGAGCAAGCACCTTGATGGGTGAATAAGATAGGGCATCTTCCTCTGACTCCTCCACTAGGGAGCTACATTGACTTATGTCTCCATATAGCTCAGAATCACTGTTAGGATCATATTCTGAGCATGAGTCTGTAGGTGGAGAGCGTTTGCATTGCATTGCATCCAGACTTTATTTCAGTCCCTAAATGCCAAGTTTGACAGCCATGGCATTGTTCTGCTTTATTCTTTTCATGCGTGCAAGCTCATAACCATTATGATGCTGTTCAGAATCTGAAATTCACGAAAACATAAAAAGTAGTCAGATTATCTATGGAATGCATTGCGGATTCAACTCGAAGAGTGTCTCCCTATACACCCCTGCATATGCAAAGTTCACCCCCAACCGTGCTGACCAGACCACACACAGAAATGCAAACCCCTTATGTCTCTATAACAGGCAGACACACATCTCAAAACTGAAGTAGGAACCACTACTGGAATCAGCTTCTTTGCCGTCTGCCATGGCGGACGGCAAAGGCACATATCACGGACGGCAAACTTCTTTGCCGTCCACCAGCAGACGCCAAAATGTCCGGATGAACACGTGCCAGCAAAGGCCTTCTTTGCCGTCCGCTTCATAGAAACGGACGACAAAGGATTGTGCCATCCGCCGTTGGTGGCCAGCGGACGACAAAGATCATGGACGGCAGTGAGGTGGGGTGAGAGCCGTTAGGGGTTAATGGCGTGCTTTGCCGTCAGCCAGCAGACGGCAAAGAGGCTAAGCTCTTTGCCTCCCGTTGGCGGACGACAAAGTGCTCAAACATGCCAGTCCCAGGAATCACAGGTAGCTGCCATGCGGCATGTTTGCCATCAGCTAGCTGACGGCAAAGAGCCCGTACAACCCTGTTTTTAATTTAATTCATTCAATTTGACAGAAATTCACAGATATAAACAGATATACATATATACACAACAAGCATATCCAACACACTAGTTTCATCATATATACATACATAACCAACACATATATAGTTCCATCCTTACATATTACAAAAGTTTCACATTTGTTCATCCAACACCGTTATCCATCCATCCATATAACAAGTCCCAATCATGAAAGTTCATTGATACAAAATAAAAGCACAAATGGAAAAGAAGCACTCCATCCATGCAAGCTTCCGTGAATTAAATCAAATCTACAAAATGATAAACAAGATGTTAGAAGAAGAAAAAGAAAATGAAGAAGAAGAAGACTATAAGAAGTAACCATACTTATTATTTAAACTTGGTCATTTTGTACTAACATAAGTAATTTTGGAGTTAACCTATAGGAAACTAAGCATATTAGAGCTAACTTATGTCATTTTGGAGAAGAAGAAGAATAATAAGAAGAAGATTATAGGCTTATTATGTAAACTTGGTCATTTTGTGCTAACATAATTAATTTTGGAGCTAACCTGTAGGAAACTAAGCATATTAGAGATAACTTAGCATATTAGAGCCAACTTAGGTAAAATGAAGCCAACCTAGCTAATTATGCCATCTTTAAGTGAACTAAGCATATTAGAGCTAACTTACAGCTAACTTATGTCATTTTGGAGAAGAAGAAGAAGAAGAAGACTATAAGCTTATTATGTAAACTTGGTCATTTTGCTAACATAAGTAATTTTGGAGCTAACCTATAGGAAACTAAGCATAGTAGAGATAACTTAGCATATTAGAGCTAACATAGGTAACTAAGCATATCGGAGGAAACAAAGCTAAGTATATATAGATCATTTTGGAGATCAAACAGACCTGACATAGTTCAGTTCTCATTGTTCTTCTCCTTCTCCTTCCTCAGCTTGATGCGCCAAGAGCGGCAAGGCGGTGGAGGCAGTGGGATGTAGTCTTCTACCACAATTGGCGTGGTCATGTCGCCCAGCAGTGGGATCGTCGGCGCCACCACCGGTGCGAGGTCATTGTCAGGCACCACCACCATCGCGAGGCCATCTTCAGGCACGACAGGCACGACCATCGCTAGGTCATCCTCAGCCACCACCATCTCTTGCCCATGGTCAGCCACCACCATCTCTTGCCCTTGGTCAGCCACCACCATCGCTAGGTCATCCTGAGCCTGATGCCCACTCTACTCCTCTTCTTCCCCACTCCAGTCCAGAACATCCTCCTTGCTGTCTTTGCTGCAGCCAGAATCGCTGCTGCTTTTGCTACAGTCAGAATCGCTGTTGCTTTTGCTACAGCCAGAATCGCTGCTGCTTTGGCTGTAGCCAGTGTCATTGCTGCTGCTCCCCATTGCCTGTCCAAATGCAACAATGACCGTTAACAATCGATGCGAGACAAAGCCAAATGTAGAGGAATAAGTAGACGGTAAAGAATGTACTGGCATCATCGTCGTCAGCGTAGCGCATGTGACACATAGTCGCGTTGAACACCTTCACGATGAGCATGGTGGCGTCGTCATCGTACCTGAAGAGAAGGAAGTACCCCTGCCGCAGGTTGTAGGCACGGTAGAACTTCTCCCAGCCACGACACAAGTACATGTGGCCCTCCTTGATCACCAACTCCATGTCCCACAGCCTGCGAAACCCGCTGCCGGCCTGTCGCAGCTTCACATTATTTGGCGGATCTTCACCCAGCATGTTCATAAAATTTTCAGGCAGCCTCTGTAGTTTGGGACAATGAGTGATGTAGCAAACAACAGAGTTATCATAATGAGATGGGTGAAGGGGAGATCTCTCCTTTTATATACCTGCCTCGTGGATGATACTGAAGTCCCAAGTATGATACTGAAGAACTCGAAAGCATCCAACTCGTACTTCGGTGTGGCAGACCGGAGTCTGCGGTGGCGGCTTCCCCCGATCTCTGATAAGCAGCAGAAGAGACCAATTAGTACCGTTACAACATTATCATACAACATTATAACATAAGAAATTTTGAGCAGAAGATAATCAACTACACCAAGTTATCATTTCTCATTCAAAAAACAATGCACTTGTGGACATATGATGGCTCTAGTTGAATTTATTAGTAGCACTAGTCGTCAAAAGTGTTGACTTTACTTGAATTTCATATAATAACTATTTTAACATCTTTGGGTCAGCAAACTAGGCAACTAGCTAGCAGTATAAAAACATTCAACTAAAGAAAAGAAAGAAACTGCAAAACGTGGTAGAACCCTAAATAAGAAAGTATAAAAACATGTCTTTTTCTTCTTCTTCCCCTCTTCTTCTTTTTTCCTCTTTTTCCTTTTCTTCTTCTTCCTCTTATTCCTTTTCTTCTTCTTCTTCTTCTTCTTCTTCTTCTTCTTCTTCTTCTTCTTCTTCTTCTTCTTCTTCTTCTTCTTCTTCTTCTTCTTCTTCTTCTTCTTCTTCTTCTTCTTCTTTTCTTCTTTTTCTCCTCCTCTTCTTCTTCTTCCTTTCCCTTTCCCTCTTCTTTGCTCCTCCTCCTTGAACTCAGAGACTCCTCCTTGGACCAACCCATCTCCCAACCTACCACCACATGTTAAAGCAAGAGAGGTGAGTTGTTTCTTTGCATTTACCCTCGCCTTTGCAGCCAACAAGGCAGTAGGTACATTTTCTAGGCTCCATTAGTGACCTAAGCAATTTTGAGGCTTCCGGTTAATATTAGTGACTTAAGCAATTTCTGCTCTCTACTCAAATACATCTGATCCCACTCCTTTGGTTTCTATAGACAATCGAAGATTAGTGTAGCAGAGCGGAGTCTGCGGTGGCGGGGGGAGGTTTTCCTTTCTGTCTTCTCTTTCTCTTCTTCTTCTTCTTCTTCTTCTTCTTCTTCTTCTTCTTCTTCTTCTTCTTCTTCTTCTTCTTCTTCTTCTCCCTCCTCCTCTTCTTCCCTCCTCCTCCTCCTTCTACTCTTCTTCTTCTTCTAAACTAAAACTAAAACTAATCTAAAATAAAACTAAACTAAAATAAACTAAAACTAAACTAAAAATAAAACTAAACTAAAATTAAAACTAAAACCGAAACTAAACTAAAAGAAACTAAAAAAACTAAACTAAAAAAGGGGGGAAGAACTCACCTGCAGGGGATCGCCGGTGGAGGAGGCGCGGGGCGGCCCGTGGAAGGGAGGGCGGCCGCTGGAGGTTGCGGCGGCCCGGTGGAGGGGGAGGCCGGACAGCCGCGATGGGACGGGGCGGGGGCGACGCAGGGGAGGGGGCGGGGCGGCTGGTAGAGGGGGCGGCGGCGGCTGGGCGAGGGGGCGGCGGCGGGGCGGTGTAGGTCGGGGCATCACAGAGGAGGGGTGCGGGGCGAAGGGGCGAGGCAAGGGGCGGCGGCGGGGGGGGGGGGGCAAGGGCGCGGCGGCGGGTCGTCGGGGAGAGAGGACGAGAGAAACACAGACAGAGAGAGAGAGAGAGAGAGGGGCGGCCGGGGTGGGGCTCGGCCCGTTAGTTAGGTCAACTCTTTGCCGTCCGCCATCCTTTGTCGTCCGCTTTTTTGCTCTTTGTCGTCTGCTTGCAGACGGCAAAGAGGGGGGCCATTAGGTTTTTTCTATGCAGCCCGTTAGTGGGGCCCACCTCTCTCTTTGCCGTACGCCAGCTGACGGCAAAGATTCTTTGCCGTCCGCTAGCGGACGGCAAAGAAGTGGCAGACGGCAAAGACCTTCTGTGCCATTAGCCAGTTCTTTGCCGTCCGTTTTTTGTAAGCGGACGACAAAGACCTTCTCTGCCGTCAGCCAGCAGACGGCAAAGAAAAGGCAGCCGACAAATAAGCAAATTCCAGTAGTGAACATTAGAATTATATGAAATTCGTATTTGAACAAATAAACTAAGGAATTATGAGTGGCATAATGTTTAGCTTCAAGGGTGGAGTGTCGGTAGTGCGACACAAAGCAAGTAGGCAGATTGTATACCATGTAAAAGATCGAAGCCTATGTAAAAGCTGGAAATGACACTTTCTTTCTATACAATGCAGTGTTTGTTGCCCACACATGATGGAAGAGATCACATAGAGAAATATGACAAGGCAAGCATACATGTAGTGAATCAATCATTTACTTGTGAGCTCACTAGGACAAGTATGCAGAATTGTAACTGCAGTAAGAGACCGTCCAAAATCTGAATCAAGAAGTTTGTCTAGCACTTATTGTTTGCAACTAATCAACGTGAATAATTGGATATTATATCGAATGAGTAAGAAAGACAAGTAAAATTTTCAACAAACCTGGCTTGCAGTAGTAATCTGGGTCAATGTCACTACGACCAACAATCCAAAATGACTAGTGTCTGTTCCTAGGGCCGGAATTTTGAAAACCCTATGAACTTTATAGGTACTAAAGATTACCGAAATACATATAAACCATTAAGTGTAGGTAGCACTGAGCACACAACAAACCCTAATGACAGTCCTGCCTAATGAGTAATGAATCAATTAGAAAATGGGTGATGAGGAGTGGCTCCTGGGTGTTGAGGACTTATCTCAGGATAAATCGGGTTGGCTTAGTGGGTGCTGCACGCCTGAGCCCTGAACGGACTGGGAAGGTAGGCACGGCGGCACGCCCGGGCAGCGGTTACGCTGTTGGGCGAGCGGTTCCTGACCTCCTGTTAGTCCGGCGTCTCCTCCTAGAGTCAAGCCGTCCGGGGACGGCAAGTCGCCGGCGAGGCAGGCGGCTGGGGGCGAGTAGAGATCGGAAGCACGCAGCAGAACAAAGCGGAATCGGGGCCTGGGACGACCTAAAATCCTAGGGTGGGCCGGCCCACCGTGGGCACCCTGTAGAGATACACACCCGAGGGGCGAACATGCATTTTCGAAACTAATTTAGGAACATTTAGCTGACCGATTAAACGAATCTGTTTTAATAATATCAGATTCGTATTTGAACAACTAAGCTTGTTTAGCTTGATAGGTCGAGCAGTGCTATTATGACACGAAGCACGTATTCTGATCGTATATTGATCATAAAGGGGGGAAACCTGAGAAATGATATTTAGCAGCCATTGTTTGCTTCGAACTAAGAACTAAATTCTAAGAGCTGAAAAGAAAGTAGAGTAACCAAGTTAAGATCTATTTTCTGGTTGAGATCAAAATGTTAAGGAGATATGAAGTACCACCTCTCTTGGGGTGCCGTGTAGGCATCGGGGGTGCGATGGCTGTCGGTGGCGTTGAAGCAGATCTGTGATGGTAGACGGGTGCATCGGGGGATAAGTCCCGTTGCGGTAGAAGAGAAGGTCGTGTGAGCGGCCCCGGCAAAGAGGACGACGGCGCCGATGAAGCGAGAGGACGTGATGCAAGGCTCTTGGCCCGTCGCCGTGGATGAGAAACGTCCATCTCTAGCAGTGGATGACGCGGTCTTAGTAGGCGCTCCGGCATGGTGGAGGATGGTGGCGATGGATGTGGTGGAGGACGACGGCGATGGATGTGGTGGAGGACGGCGGCGATGGATGGGGTGGCGGACGGAGGCTGGTGTGGGGATGGTGTTCTAGCGCGGACGGTGTATGAATTGGTAAATGGAGGGAGAGGTACGGGGAACCATGTTTTTGGGACGCGCCTGTCCGAAATATGGGAAAGTTACGAACTTAGCCCCCGTTTAAAATTTGGACGTCTCGTCGGTTGGGGATACGACGGTAATCTCACATCTCACCAATATTTGCCCAGAGCGATTTCGGGCGAGGAGCGGGTGGTTGGCGCCCATGGTTGGCGCCTACGGTGTATGAACGGGGCTGACAGGTAGGGCGGTTGTGTCACGTCTGAGTGAAGTTACAAACCTGCCCCTATTGAAAATATTTGCCTACATCGATTTCGGCCGAGTCGAGTTTGTTTTGCCGCCCATCGTGTATGAATGGGGAAATGGAGGGAGAAACAGAGGTCTTTCGGACGAGCTTGAATCAAATGTGTTTTGCCGCCCATGTTTGGCGCCCACTTGTCGGAATGGGCTCAGAGGCGGTCGTGTCACGTCTTATTGAAGTTACTATCCTACCCCTATTTAGAGCAGTGGAAATCGGTGTTCGGACACGAACACATCACCGTGTACCCTCGACGCCGGGGGTGATGCACCGCAGCTCACGTCGAAGGAGACCCGTCCGGAAGCGCGGTATGCAAGCAATCCGGCGGGCACTTTTGTAGACCCGAAACCCCACACACCCGGGAGGGACCCCGTCAGGGCGCGCGGCGGCTATGAGTTGCCCTAGGTCGACCTAGTCGCCCCTAGGGCCTCGAGGTTCGCCGCCCTACAACAAGAAGAACAGACGAAGAACGAGGAAGAAGAAGAACTAGGGTTAAGGAGAAAAGATAAAAGATAAAAGTGGTAGATGATTTGTTTGATTGTGTGTTGTTGTTTAATCGGCCGTCACCCCTTAAGTATATAAGAGGCGGCTGGACTTCCCGTGCAAGGAAAAGGCTTCAATTTACGTCCTAAACCCTAGTCCAATTCGGATTTGTTTGGTCCGAACTTTCCAAAACTGTTCGGTAAAATCTGGCTGCACCTTGCGGGCCATATTTGGAGGAGTAAACGACCTCGGATGGAAACGAGCCCAAAAGCAATCTTGACCATTTCAACGAGGCGAACAACTTCATGTTGAACGTTTTTTGATCTGAGGCCATCTTGAGGGGGTTTTCGCTGTTTTCCGAAGTCTGCAGCAGCGAAGTTCAAAACCCGGACGAACATACCCGGAGTGTCCGGCCATCTACAGAGAAAATAAAAACCCAGATGGTTGTCCCCGGAGTGTCCGGCCACCCAGTGTAGCAGTGTCTTGTACTGATTGTACTGCTGCCTCTGTAATCGAGGATATCCCGTCCCGGATTTGCCCTAAAGTATTATGGTTTGCATACGACCACGGATTAAGACGTTTTTATATCAAAATCGACCGTTTCGACAAGACGAAGACAATTCGTGTAGAAAGTTTTCTCATATGAGGCCATCTTGGGGGCGTAATCAGCCGAATTATGTTCTGGATACAAAATCTCAGTACTTCGGACACAACTTCGGCCTTAGAGATGAAACGGGATGGCTATGGCCCAAATATCAAAGTTTCTCCATTTGACGATACGGTACTTTCTCACTTTGAGCACTTTTCCACTTGAGGCCTTCTTAATTATGTTTTCGACCATGCCAAAATCTGGTCTCAACACATGCCCCCCTGTTTTTCGGCAAAGCTTGTGTGCCAAAAATAACTTCTACATAACTTGTTCTAAGGACGATGTCAACATTTCATCGGCCATTTTGCATGTTCTTAGGATGATAAGTATATATCGGCCATTGCTTGTTTGAACCTCTTGATGCAAACTTGGGTGAAAACTTCTTAGCTTCTATAACAATCAGGTGATAAGGTTACATGGATCAAAGCCATCCTCCGAACCATAATTTTCAATATTTCGCTAGGATTTTGCAGATAATCAAGAATGAACTTCCTCCAATCCTTACTTCGCCTGCATAAAAGTTTCATTAGTGGCCGAAGCAGTGGGCTGCGGTTCGGCCTTACCTATGTTGAAAGACCTAGCATCGGCTATTGATAGAAATGCAATACACTATGGTTAATATAGTAGCCTGATGCTTGCTGTGCCAACTCTTTCAAATTGTCATGTCTAGATATATGAACAATTTTAAAGCAACCCAAGGTAAATCTTGCATCTAGACATACCAAAAGATAAACTATAAGTGATTTGTCACAACGTTGATAACCCTTGGATATTTGTTGCACTACTCATAACGAATCACTGAAAGCCTCAATGTGATTAGCACCTATGGCACCAAAAAGCTCCAAACCGAATAACATTGCATATTCGGCTTTGATCATTTGTGCATAAATATTTTAAGCGGTATGAGGCTTCATAGAATAGCACCATAAGGAGATATATAAACAACACCAAGACCTTGGCCATTGCTACAAATTTAATCATCAATATATAATTACCATGGTACTAGAAAGATAAAGATAACATCAATATTATGCATGATGTCAATATGATGCTCAATAATAAAATCAACCATGATTTGGCTTTACATAAATTCTGAAAACTAATAAGCCAAAGCACACCGAATCAAAACGTAAGTCCACTTTGCAGTTTTGGTGGATTGGTCTATGCATAATATCTTCAATGGCATCAATTTGACAGATTTCTATGCAAGCACTTATCTCAATCTCTACTCAAACTAAGGACGATGTTAGAATACCACACCGGCCATTCTTAGATATATTATTAGGGTGATAGATAAGTATCGGCCATTACCATGAGGTCCATGTAGAATTCACCCACCAAAGTATGTATGGACGAAATAAACAAATGAAATAGCAATAAAATATTTTAGCCCCTTTGTATTAGCAACAAAAATGTAACTAACCAAATGTATAGTGATTTGGTAATACCCTGTCATGATATAGAAAATTATGTTGCATCCATGGATCAAAATAAATCCATGGAGGGTAATTGATCATACCGATGAATTCCATGGCAAAGGCATCAATGGCATGGTTGAAAAAAATGGATGATGTGCTAACCGAAGATTTTGATGTTGTGATGCACACCTTCGGCTTAATTGTTTGTTGCTTCCATTCATCTCTTTCTTCACTTTTATTGTACTTATTGCAATAGAAGCATGCACATCCTTTTTGTTATGATTGATCCTCTTGGGAACCCATGCCAAGTTCTTCTGTCTCAGCTCTTGTGCACTAAGATTTTGTAATTCCCTCTTTTGCCAATACAATAAACCGAGTGGGCATCTCGGCTGTGATTCTGTTTTGACCTTGTGCACTCTCAACTTCATTTCTTCAGATTTGGCACTTTGACTCTCAATAATTGCTTGCTTCGTCTCATTGCCTTTAGTAGCCAATGTCAATACTTTAACTGGCTCTTTTTCATTTGAGATCAAATCTGAAGTTGCAGTCTTACGACCATCTCTTTTAACACGGTAAACTTGCTTGACCACCTCTTTCTTCTTCCTTGAGCTCTGGACCAATTCCTTATGATTGAAACGGTCTTTAACATGTGATTGTTCAAATGTTGGTCTTCTCGGAGCTGCATAATATTGATGAGATGGTCTAAAATAAGATGGAGAATGTGCCCTTGTATCATACCTGTCCCATGATGGATATGGATCTACATGAGCATAGGGAGGCATCCACGGCATTGGCATTGGCGGCACAAAATAAGGATATGAATATGTTGCATTAAAATTCCCACTTTGCCAATACCGATCCTCACATTTGCGCCTTGGGGGTGATCTTTGTTTCTTCGCCTGATTTGGCCAATAAGCATTCTTTTCTTCACTCTTCTTTTGATATTTATCCAATAGTTTAGCGAAGGTCATTTTTGATCTCTTACACTTGCGCTTATTTCGGCATTTGTCTTCTTTTCGTTTGCTTTCATCGATCATTGGATTTCCTTGTTGCCCCCAGTCCTTAGCGTCTTCATTGTAGCTTCGATGGAATTCTCACCCTCAAGTTCATGTTCATTGTGCTCTTCAACAACTTCTTTACTTGAAAGCTTGATCCCATCACCTGTAGTTTTTACCTTCTCTTTAGATGGATCAGCTAGAAGTAGCCGATGCAAAAACTTTTTGCCATCAAGACCAATCGGAATAGACTGGTCATCCTTTGGTGTTTCAATAATTCTCAATCGTCCTTTATCAATTGCCGATTTAACTATTTGACGAAACATATTGCAATCCTCAAAATTATGTTTGAACGAATGATGCAACCTACAATTCATTCGTCCTTGAATTGATGGCTTGACATGGTGATCAAGAATTCTTATGTAATTATTTTTCAGCAACAAATCAAATATTTGATCACACATGCTTGAACTGAAGGTAAACTTTTTATTTTCTAGCCGATCTTGCTGTGAGAACAGCTTTGGAGTTAAGCAAACGAATGGTTCAGATTTTGTATCAATCCATTCGGCTATGAATTTTATTTTGCATTCTCTTACTGATGTCATTGGATAAGATATTATACTAGCATCGGTTTTCTGAAAAAATCTAACCTTGGCTTTAAGTTTCTGAAACAAAAATAGTTAGAACATGCATGCCTCAATTGATACCAAGAGTAAGCCAAGTATGAAACAAGCAAAGCTACCCATGTAGATACGAACTTTAAATAAAGCAACTGGGAAAGCTTTGGCTGCAACAAGAAGTCATTATCGGTCTTTATAAATGGCGCAATGGGTTGACCGATATATTCTATAACAATTTTATTGCTAACAAGTAAATTACCCTTCTTCATTGGTCTTTCAACATTACTTAAGAGGATTTTTCTAATAGATGCATCAACAATAAAGTTTTGACCAAATCTGAAAATAGGTAAATTACTTGCTAAACATACCTCTTCAAATATGTTGGGAGAGCATGATGGTGGTGTGACTTGAACAATATCTTGATCAGCTTTTGGATGGCCCCCCAACGCCTCTTCATCATCTTTTCCTTGATTCCGTGCATCATTATACTGAAGATTTTTGTCGGCCGTACTTTGTTCGGCCACTTGTTCTTGTTCTTGAAGCTCATCAATTTCTACGGCACGAAATTCATAGGGCGGGAAGTAGGTTCCATTAACTTCAGAAAAATCAAGCACCGTTGTTTGCCTATGCTTGCCATGCCCTTTCTCAGTGATGCTTGCCTCGTTGGATTTGATGGGTTCAGAATATATATTTCTTGATTCAGCTTTTTCAACCAAAGCACTTTCATGTTCTGAATCATCTTTCTTTGCATCAGTTATATCAATTGGCAAGGCTTCTTTTCTTTGAGCCAATTCCCTATCAATTCTCTCTTGGCAAAGTACTTGCACTCTATCGTGCAAAGCTTTAACTCCCCTCTCAATTTTAGCCCGCTCTAGATCAGTTTGCCCCCCAATGCTTTTAGGATCTTTCGGCAATGAAGTGTTAGTGTTGCCGAAATTTTACAATTGTGTAGGGGATGTATAATATGCTGCGGTACTAGGTGGATGTGTATGCACTGCTGTATAACCATATACTCTCTCACCAATACTATCAATTGATGAAGTTTCATCTTCCTGCAAAACTCTAGCCTTTATTGCAGCATAATCAGGAAACAACCCCTTTTCATATTGTTCAAGGCAAAGAGCACTAATTCTCTTGTTTTGTGCCAAGCTCCTTTTTAATGCAGCCACAACCGCTTCTGGAAGGGATTGCCCCACAATACTTTCAGATTCTTTCGGCAATGATTCGTGAGTGTTGCCGAAATTCTTGAATTGCCTAGAGTATGCATTATATGCTACAATATTTGATGATGGCACATGTGTTCTTGTTAAATTTTCACTTATTCGGCTATGCCCATGAAGATGCGGGGCCGAATTATGAACATCTACAGTTGCATACAGAGCTGAAAAATTACTAACATGAGGTGTAGCATATGATGATTGAGAGTATCTGGGCGAATAGCTAGTAGTAGCATGGCCAATTCTCCCATCCATCGGCAAGGTTGGATTCACATATTGCAAATTAGTTACCGATGAATAAAAAGGTGAAACAGTTTCCTGTATGCTATTGGAAATTTTAACAAGCGGTGTTTCAAATTGATTAGCCAAACCCATCATGTTGTTCATCGGCATATGGATTTGTGGGGTTGCCGATGCATGGGAGTTTGGATACATATGTTGTACGTTGCTAAAATCGTAAGTATTTGAAGCATGAATATTGTTTTGCATCGGCCCTTGCGCATAATTACATGCATGATTGATAAAACTAGGGCTAGCCGATACATTATGCTCATTAGGTGATCTAGCAACAACATATGAATTATTTGCATCTACAAAGGGGAATTGGGTATTCATATTACCTTTGTAGATTGTAGCAACTTGATGATGATCGCTTCGTAGCAAGAACGTGCGGGAGACCATTCAAAGCTTCGTCCCCAGCGCAGTCGCCAAAAAGTGTGTTTGCACACGAACACGTCACCGTGTACTCTCGACGCCGGGGGTGATGCACCGCAGCTCACGTCGAAGAAGACCCGTCCGGAAGCGCGGTACGCAAGCAATCCGGCGGGCGCTTTTGTAGACCCGAAACCCCACATACCCGGGAGGGACCCCGTCAGGGCGCGCGGCGGCTATGAGTTGCCCTAGGTCGACCTGGTCGCCCCTAGGGCCTCGAGGTTCGCCGCCCTGCAACAACAAGAATAGACAAAGAACGAGGAAGAAGACGAACTAGGGTTAAGGAGAAAAGATAAAAGATAGAAGTGGTAGATGATTTGTTCGATTGTGTGTTGTTCAATCGGCTGTCACCCCTTAAGTATATAAGAGGCGGCTGGACTTCCGTGGAAGGAAAAGGCTTCAATTTACGTCCAAAACCCTAGTCCAATTCGAATTTGTTTCGTCTGAACTTTCCAAAATTGTTCGGTAAAATCTGGCTGCACATTGCGGGCCATGTTTGGAGGAGTAAATGACCTCGGATGAAAACGAGCCCAAAAGCAATCTTGACCGTTTCAACGAGGCGAACAACTTTCATGTTGAACGATTTTTGATCTGAGGCCAGCTTGAGGGGTTTTCGGCTGTCTTCCGAAGTATGCAGCAGCGAAGTTCGAAACCCGGACGAACATACCCGGAGTGTCCGGCCATCAACAGAGAAAATCAAAACCCGGATGGTTGTCCCCGGAGTGTCCGGCCATCCAGTGCAGCAGTGTCTTGTATTGACTGTAACTTTTGCATACGACCACGGATTAAGACGTTTTTATATCAAAATCGACCGTTTCGAAAAGACGAAGACAATTCGTGTAGAAAGTTTGCTCATATGAGGCCATCTTGGGGGCGTAATCAGCCGAATTGTGTTCTGGATACAAAATCTCTGTACTTCGGACACAACTTCGGCCTTAGAGATGAGACGGGATGGCTATGGCCCAAATATCAAAGTTTCTCCTTTTGACGATACAGAACTTTCTCACTTTGAGCACTTTTCCACTTGAGGCCTTCTTAATTATGTTTTCGACCATGCCAAAATCTGGTGTCAACAATCGGGCCGATGGATTGTCCGTGTAATGGGTAGACAGTAATTTCCATCTCCAAAACACTTGGCTTCGAGCAGCCGACGTGGGGGTGGACATTTTGCCACTTCTTTAGAATTTTGGGACAATAAGCATCCACGTTTACCCTGGCAACTAAATTCGAATCCGTTTTGTATTCCTATATGAATCTTTATAAATCATTCTATGTGTTTTTCTATATCTTCAAAAGGACGACAAAGATGTATTCCACTGGCATATATGAATATGGTTTACAAATGCCGATACTCAAATTCAGAAGCTAGAATCCAGTTTAAGGTGAATTCGAATATTTGGAACACTTCATGTCCAACTCAAATGTCACACGCAGCATAATGTGTACTCCCATTTAGATATGTACACAAGCGATGTATCAAGATTTAAATACCGAGTGAATCAACCAAGAATGTACAGAACTAACAGACATATAAACACTTATAGAGTATATGGATCAATAATATCAACTAACATACATAAGCCAGGCCGCTGTACTTTTCTTTGCTACAACAGCATCCTTTTTTAGCCAAGCTACTACAACATCTTGGCCCTTTCCGATGCATGCCACTTATGGTCCATCTATACTACAATTATTGCTGAATGCACATTCAGCCCGATTGCATATTTGTAGGTCTGGCACAACAATCAAAATGAAATGTCTCCGAGTCATATCAATTAATACAGACTTGTGCTAAAACAAAATTACAAACCAAAAAAAAACAATTATTACATGATCTCTAAAACAAATGGTTTGATTGATTACATGAACAAAGAACACAAAGGTTATTCAACGATGGAAAGAACATTTCACCTATGATTTACCAAGTGGGAATTTAATTTCCTTTTTTCCTTCAGGACCTTAACATGTGGTCAGTCTCAGCTTTCTTCGTTTTGAAATCCACCAAATATTTAATGGTTGTCTTGAGTACTGCTACTGATTGTGCTGTTTGCTTCCTCAATAGGTCAACTTGATCTCTAAGTGCAGAAGCAGAATCTCTTTCTACCACTAGTTTAGCCTCTAGAGCATCAGCAGTTGGCAATTCATAATGCACGATTGGCCCGATGCCACTGCTGTGGGATGATACAACGTCCATGGGGACCTCGCTCATTGATCTTGGGCTAACCTGTTTTGCCATTAAAGTTCCGATTGGATTCAGAAAAGTTGAAGTTAGCAAAACATCTCAACTGGGAGTTATAACAGCAAACCAGTTAAACAACACAAGGAATTAAAAAGTTCCAATTCGATGCTGAAAAGTAGTTATTAACATCATTGTAACCCGTCGTTGCGGTAGCAAAGCAGTTAAACAAACAAGTAGCTATTTAAGTTCAGGCAAACAGGTAATTCTTAACAGTAAGTATCAAACACATAGATAGGTGTAGTCTATAATAGGATTAACAGGCTGTGGAATTATGTAATCAGTAGCAAACTAAATTAAGCCAAGCAACGTAATTGAACAATTTTGCAATAAGTGGCTAACAAAAATTCCGAGAAGCAGGTAACTGAACTTACGCTAGTTCTTTGTACAGGCACACTGCAACTTCTTTTTCTCTTACAAGGTTGTACGAAGGAGTCCATGGCATCAATTGCTTGGATACGCAGTCCCAATACTTCTTTCTTGCCACACTGCATTGGTAAGTCGAATGGTTAATCTGGTAAGATGGTGCGTCCTTGATATGTTATATGAGGACGTGTAGTCAGACTAGTTGTAGCCACACACATCACACTGGCTTTTACTGTATATTTCATGCGATTACTTTTGGCATATCAAGATCTAAGCAATTTACAATAGGATGAAAAGACTGGCATCCTTCACATTATTGGCGAAATCACTTCATAGAAACAAGCAATTCAACCATTCTGTGGGTAAATCAAAAGCGCCACTGGAATATTTTTCACTACCCCTATCATACACGCAAAAAGGGGCTACGCCACCATAGGGGCTGGTATGGGCGGCCGCCTCGGGTGGCTCGAAAGTGTGCACCTAGTTTGAGTCGTCCAGGTTGGCCCATGTTAGTTTTGTTCGTCCCAACGCACGAGCAGGCAATGTAAACAATTAAGAAAAATATTTCAATTTGGATAGGCCAATAACATAAGTGCAAGGCAGGCCCTATAGCAGGCTCGCGGCCCAAACGAGCGCCTCCCATATCGATCGACAGCAGGAAAAATCCCAATTCATCCGCTCCAGCGTCAAGTCTGGTTCGCTCCTAACCTAGCCGCCGCTGGACAGACCGACACAACACTTCCTCGCACCTTCATTGGAGGGCGGTCGCCGGGCTTCAAGCGAACGGAAGGACAAGAAGATGAAGATCCAACCCTGGGTGTAGCCTACGTGGGAGGCAGCGGCGGCAACACGGGCATGGCATCGAGCTTGCGCAAACGGACAGTCGCAGCTTGCAAGAGTAGCATGCGCAACGAGCAGGTACATCACAGCCCTGATTATATCTAATTCAACTCTTCAATTTCTGGCCAATAGTTAAACCTGACGGTGTTGTAAAACTGCTTGTATGTAGGGAATTTATGAGAAAATGAAACCAATTTCTAGTTATTTTATAACTCCCCCAATCAATACTGAACTGACTGAATCTGATGTATCCAATCAAGTTCCCGGTGCAAACATCCAAGCTCATGTTGTTCTTGAGCCTGAAGTGTCTAATGAACAGACTGCTAATGAAGGATTCGATGCAAACATTTTACTGTTATGTTGAGAGAGACATAGAGATTTGCAGGCATTGATGACAAGCAAATTATAGTGCATTTTCATGGCTTGAGGAAATGTCGAGGCCATCTACCAGAAAGTCCCCATATCATGATAATGTAGCATAAATACGTTTCTAATCTGTTGTTTGAAACTATTGGCATACTTGTGCAGGATAGATATATTGATATGCAGTTTGCGCACTGGTTATAGGTGCAATTACACTTCGATATTTTCTGCCAGAGAACGAATAATTCAAGCAGGTACAGACCATGTTTGTAGTCCTTCTACACCATGTTGCATTTTATGTTTTTTGGTGCTTGCATCATTTAGTGTTTATAATCTGAACTACTTTGGATCATTAGCTGGTTTTCAAAGAGCATGTAGGTTCACATTTCTCAAGTTATGTTGATTTCCGGAGTGCAAGTGTCTTCGTATTTTTTAAGTTAAATGTTCGCCCCTGGTAACTAGAATTCGTGGATCCGCCACTCCACACAAATCATACACGATTGCCAGTACGAATTAAATGAAATGCAGTGACTTACGCTAGCTCGTTGTACAGGCTCAGTGCAGCTCTGCTTGCGCTTGGGATGTTCCATGTACAAGTCCATGTTACCACTTGGTTGGATGTGCAAGCCTTGTGCTCCTTGCATCCCCCTCTGCATTTTTGACACGGCAAATGGCTGATCAAATAAGAGGAATCGACCTTGCTGTTGTACCGGAGGATAGATACTTACAAGGTTATACGGGTGTGCAGGATGTGCACCAGATCTCGTAGTGCCGTCATGCTTCGCTAAAAAATGGATTTGCTTGTTTCAGATGATATCTCCAAAAGAAATAAGAGTTAAAGTAAGAGTTGGATAGACGTGTAAGCTAAGAGAGCAGTGAAAGGATATCCAAACATCATCGGGACAGTGAAGGGAGTGATGTGTGGATACCTAGTTCGGGCCGGTGTTTGGGCATGCTCGCTAGCTAGAGTGCGGGTCACTTCAGAGCCGTTGAGGGTGATGCACTGGCGTTGGCTGGCCGCGCACGGATGCAGATCTTGAGTGGCAGCGGAGCGCTACGATGCGGTGGACGAGACCATTGGTGAAGCCCCAGCAGCCTCGGGGGGCGGAGGCACGACGATGTGCTCAGTGAAGTAGCCCCGGCGAGCTGGGAGACGGCGTCGGTGAAGCGCTCTTGATGCGGTGGAAGTCGGTGTCTGTGAGGCACGTCGGTTGCGGTGGCCGGCGTTGTCCGTGGACCACCCGGTGCGGTGGACGAGGGCGTAGATGAGGTAGCTCCGGTGCGGTGGTGAAGCGCGACCGTCGTCTTCGTCGTCGTCGTCCGGCACAGAGGTGGGGAAAGATACGAGACGAGGGGCGATTCGAACTTTTCTTGGGTTGGCGGCGAATTAGGGATTTGAGAAATCTGGGCGCGGAAGGGGACGGTGGAGAAGGGAGATTTTGCAGGGCTGGAATTGGGGCCGCCAGATATTTCAATCCGAAACGTGGAAGCGCAAACTTATTTTGTCGTCGTCCTTTTGGGGGGGGGGAGTGAGGGAGGGGGTGGGTGGCTGGGTGCTACGCGTCCGTCCGACACGCGACCACCACGACACGACCCTGGTGCGCCTACATTTGAGAATGCAAACGAATCTTCTTTCATTTGCAAACGAATCTGTATGTATTACCATGCCCGTGTTTTCCTTGCAATAATTAGTCATTCGAAACGAGATACTATAAATTAATTAATGAGGAGTTATTTGAAAAAAATCAAAACAGTATCCACGCTAACGTGGATTAGAGTGTGTGTCACATAATTAGTTATTTGAATTAGAGTGTGTGTCACATAGCGATCTCCAATTCCTAACGTGGATTTCGCATTCCACTGTATCCACGCTACTTTTTTAATACAAATTCATATGTATATGATGAACACCATGGTAGTGAGAAAACTTTTGGATGGATTCAAACATATGACCTACAAAATAGCACAACAAATCGAGTCAATGTCAACTTTTTGAAACCTAGTATGGCACGAATTCGAAATAATTACCCATATGCATGGTCCTCAGTTCAAATCTTACAATGTACACCGAATTGAAACATTGATATTAATTCTCGTACTATCTACATTCAAATGTTGTTTTTACCCCCCCCCCTCACACACGCTACATACTTCCTGTATCGGTCAATCTTCCTCTCCTAACCACCTTAGGAAGCTATCGGTTTCCAACACACATCCATTCTTTCTCTCCATGTTTCGATCTCTAACTCTCTCAACTACACAACCCCCTTTTTCCACTCTGTTACGAAATGTATTTACCTCACACACCCGCCATTGCACCCCATGCCGAGCTCTCTCTCTCTCTCCCTCTCACCCTCTCGCGCTAAATACATGCATTGCCTATCTAGCCCCCCAACCTCTCGTGCGCACGCACGCACGTTGTCTATCTAGGTCACTCCCTCGAGACTGTCTCACTCTTTCTTCCGCACGGCGGGCCACACTCGCTCAATCTCGCTCTCTTTATCTGAGTCTCGTTTAACCTCGTTTTCTTTCACACACAAATGATATATCTCCCTGTTCGGGCCTCGATCGACACACTCTATACTCTCTCACACAGATTGTCTATCTAGGTCAGTCCATCGAAGCCGCCCCCACTCTTTCGACCTCATGGCGGGCCATGCTCGCTCTCTCTCTCTCCCTCTCTCTCCCCCTCTATCTCTCTTTGTATGTCTCAATTGACCTCGCTCTTTCTCGGACAAAAACGATATATCACCATGTTTGAGCCCAATTCGACTTATTCACATTGTATACTCTCTCACGCACATTGTCTATCTAGGTCACTCTCTCCAACCCGTCTCACTCTTTCGATCGCACGACGACCCTATGTGATCGATCGACCTTGCTTCCTCCCACACACAAAATATATCTACACGTCTGTGGCTAGATCATCTCTCAAGCTCTATCTTACAGCCCTCACCCTTGCCAAAAGCTCAATCGGACAATATCTCTCCAGAGCATATATATTTGTTCCATGAATGTCGGACCACACTCACTTTGTCTCTCTATCCATATGTCTCTCGATTGACCTCGCTTTCTCACGCCGTATCTTCAACACATTGAAGCTACCTCTCCATCCCTTGCAAAGCCGGAGCTATTTACATTGCGAGGGGCACTCCAACCTTGGATTAATTTGTGTAGGCATTTATTCCGGTCGGTTTAGATTATATTTTCGTAGCATTCGGCCCACAACTACTCGAAACACCGTTGCAACCCCCGCAACTCCTGTAGTTGATTTCCCTCTGGCTCGGTCATCGCTCACTCGCACGTCCTTTCTCGGCTTCAACGTCGCACCATGGTATTATTGCAAAAAACTTTGTTGTTCTCTTTAATTATTATAAATAAGCTACAAAACTACACACCGATAGTCCACTTGGAATGGAATAAATTTGGACCCACAAATTAAAGTGCTACAAACTACACACCAAGGGGCCCACATGTCATGAAACAAATTTGGACCCATATACAAATTAAAAAAATAAAGGACGAGGATCGAACATGCGACCAGGGCCTTCAAGCCGCACGTCAATAGGCAACATACGTAGAACGGCAATGTTTGTTGTACCTCCCTTTGTTCACATAATGTTTTTATATTACCACAGCCTATTTAATTGATAACATGTAATATTATTTTTAGTACTATTCGCCTTCACTTACTGGTGGGTTCCATGTGTGCTCTCTCTCTCCTCCCCTTCTGCGTTTAGACGCACGGGCATACATGAAGAACTCGCGGGTGATGTTGCCGTTGACCATATCTGGACGCATTCATAAGTTACGGCACCAGTTTCACTTTATAGCAGCACTAGTCAGTGTGTACGTGCAATGCACGTTAATTGGAAGTATTTGCGTGTTATTATGTGATTAGCACTATTTTTGGCATGAAATTAACTACACGCTAAACGTGTTGAGCGCTCGACATTGAAGCAGTCTAGGTCATTGGATGACAAGGAATACATGTGGCTTGATGACGTTTTATATTTAATTTGATATGTCTCTAGCAGAACATTCAATCGATCAAACCATAGATTTCGTTCAGTCTGACTCCAACTTTAAATTATACGACGATCGATCTAAAATAAACGGAAATGATAAACGTTCGGATTTTAAGCATGGCAATTCAAACATTTTTCATGGAAAATTTAGATTATGCGGCGGCGGTGGGGGCGTCTTGCGGTGGGAAGCGGCTCCTCTGCCGTGCTCTGTGTGTCGGCGGTGTCTTGCGTCGTTGTTGGCGTACTCGTGGACGTTGGCCCTAGCTTCAAGGAAGGCCACAATGTTTTGGACTTTGGTCTCCAGGAGCGAGTCAACTGGCGGGAGGAGGCGACTGGCGTTGGTGCAAGGAAGCGGTCGACGACGACCATCCATGCCGCTGAGGGGGGCACTGGCACCCGCGCGGGGACAGGCGCTGTCAACGGCGCGGCGGAGACATTCGTGTGCACGGGCACCGGCACGGGCACGCACGTCAGTGCACGCGCAGGCGCATGCGCTGGCAGGTGCACGGGCACTGGCACGGGCGTGCGCGTCAGTGCACGCGCAGGCGCATGCGCTGGCAGGTGCACGGGCGCGTGAAAGTCGGTGGGGACCTCGTGGAACCCCGTGGCATCAAGCTCGGCGACAATGTGCGGCTCCCAGCCCATCAATGCCACGGGGATGGGCGTTGGCGCAGTCGGGGCGACGGGAGCCAGAACGGGAGCGGGGACAGGCGCGGCGCCTTCCCGCAAGGCCAGTTCAAGCTCGTCCCAAAGCGCCTTATGTTCTTGAGACTCCGGCTGGGTGTCTTCCTCAGGAAACTGGAAGACTAAGGGCAGACCATCGTGATGCGGCATGGCGTACGTTTAGGACAGGCTGGTTGGAGGTAGACGACAGGAGAATCAGAGAGGAAGAGAGAAGATTGTAGCGATACCGGGTAGTGCGGGGTTGATTTTAAACTGTGGCGCCGGCGACATTAAAAGTGGGAGCAGTTGGGACGAAGGTGGGCGGCGGAGCCTGGTCAAAGGGCTCGCCTCCCGGTGAGCCTGCACAGCGGTCTGCTCGCACGCCTCCCTGTCAGCCGGCACAGCGGTCTGCTCGCACGCCTCCCATCGACTCACACGGTTGCTCGGACGGCACCTGCCGATGAGAAGCGGGACTCGTGGCGGCACGTAAACGCCCACGGTTTCAATAGTGAAAGCGTTCGCCTTAACGTGACAGGTCTTTGTTCCAAAATACCTTGGCTCTTCATTTGTGCAACTTGTCATAAGCAGCTTGTCTCAAATTGAAGAAAAAAATTACGAAGTAATATTTGTGCCATATCACGTGACCATGCTCAGTTTCAAGAATTTATGGTCACTTTTGGATTTTCTGAAATTTAAGATCCAGGATTCGAAACAATATCATAACCTACATCATGCAATAAATTTTCAAGCCATACATCTGTCCTATTGTATTTCTTAAGAAAGGATTTGGTCAAACATTTTGCTTAGTTAGACTTCAGAGAAGTTATATATGCAGAGCAAAAGGATAATCCCTCCATACCAGTGCATTGCCTGATATATTAACTCAAGTACTAGGCACGAACAAACGGGCTCAATTCTGTGCTCATCCTGGTGTAGTAGTAGTACTACTACTAGGCGATGCAGTTGACGGGTGACCTTGGTGAGCGACGACCGAGGGAATTGAACCGTGCTCGGCATGGTAGGTAACGTTGTCTAGTTACTTTTTTTGAACACAACGTTGTCTAGTTACTAAAGCATCCCTCCGTTGTTCATCGGTATTCATTATGGACCGGGGACATGAGGGGAATTTCCTAGGGCTGGAATACTGGCCGCCAGATATTTCAACTCGAAATGCAGAGGCTCCACTGGTTGGGGTTGCCTAATGTGCGTACCACACACGCCACCAGAAGAACACGGGCCCGGTTTTTTATTTTATTATTTTTTAGGATCAACACGAGCCAAGGTCTGGCTGGTACGCCGTTGGGTCCTACCATTCGAGAATACGAAAGGAACCTTTTAAGTTGCCGAACGAATCTATGTGTATTACAATGCCCGTATTTTCCTTGCAAATATTAATCTCAACGTGGTAATTGATTTATGATGAGTTGTTGAATTAGAGTGAGTTTGTGATATAGTGATCTCAACGTGGATTTCACATTTCATGGTATCCCTGCTAAGTTTTTCAATGCAAATGACACCCACACACGAACACAACAACAATCCAATAAGTATAGTGCATCTATTTTTCCAAACCATGCATGTATGACACGAATTCAAAAATACTCCTTCTGTTCCTAAATATTAGTCTTTTGGAGATTTCAACAAGCGACTACATACGGAGCAAAATGAGTGAATCTACACTCTAAAATATGTCTATATACATCCGTATGTGCCAGTCCACTTGAAATCTCTAAAAAGACTAATATTTAGGAACGAAGGGAGTAAAATGTAAGACATGCATGGTCCTAAATTCAATATTTAAAACGAACATGAAACTGAAACATGAATATTAAGTCTAGTACTACAGTACATGCAAATGTTGTGTTTAATTAGGCGGAGCTATGATTGTCGGGGGTCACCCCCTCGACCTTAGATAAAATTGTGAAGCTCTGTTTAGGGTTGTTTAGATTATATTTGTCCCCACCCTCGTAACCACCGATTGGTTGTGCACCCCCACCCCTCCTCCTCGGGAGAATATCATGTGCCCCCACACCTTAGATGCTATATGCTGATACGAGTTGCTTGCAGCTTGTAGATCTGAGATATAGCAGCTCACATGATGTCTTAATATTTTTACAGGAAACCTTGATGAGTTTGAGAATTGCACACAATTTGTACAAAAACTACTCAGATGCCCTTGGATCCCATACCCAATGACCTCGAAGCTCGTATCACCGTAGCATCTAAGATGAAGGAGGACATCGTATTCTCCTATATGTAAGAATATCATGTGCTACCACACCTTAGATGCTTTGGTGATACAAGCTCTTCGGAGCCGTTGGATTTATGACCCAACGCCTCCTCGGTGGTTCGAATGGTTTTTTACAAAAAAGCCCCCAAAGAGTTCGGCCACTGCTTACAAGCACAAAGACTGCACAGATGCCATTGGATCTCAGATCAAACGACCTCGAAGCTCATATCACCGTAGCATCCAAGCTGCGAGAGCACCTTATGTTTTCTCGCACGGGAGAATATGAGGTGCTCCCGCACCGTAGATTCTATGGTGATACGAGTTCACGGAGATCTAATGGCCCACAGTAGGAGGTTTGAATGTTTTTGCAATATACGGCTGAGAGAGTTTGGGAATTACGCAGAAAGTACAAGTACGACGCATGTGCCATCTGATCACTGATCATACGACCTAGATGCTCATATCACCGTAGCGGGTAATTAAGCTACGAGGAGCACCTAATATGAGCAACGGGGAGCCGTTGGATCACTGATCACTATGTTTTATTTGCAAAAAAACCTTCGGAGAGTTTGGAAATTGCGCATAATTACAAAGACTACTCCCAAGCCATTGGATCTCACTTCCAACGGTGTAAAAACTCGTATCACCATAGCATCTAAGCTGCGGGGTGGATGTGATATTCTATGCTGCTGTCATTTTTGTTCGTAAACTTGCAAAATACGTGTAACTTGTGCCGTTACTTGTCTAACCGCACAAAGTGTTTGTTCAAAAAAACCATCCTACACTGAAATATCGGAACAACACACGGGGGTCCCACTTGTCATTAATCAAATTTGGACCTAAAACTAACAAATCTGAAAGACGAGATTCGAACTGGCAACCTGGACTACAAAGCGTAAGTCAATAGCCTGAAACAACAACGGTGGTTGGCTTTGTCCCATAACTTGATTTTATACAGTATTACGTTGAGTAGAGTAGAGGGAGTGCCTCGTCTACACGTGCATGACTGTTGACTCACTTACTAGTGGGTCCCAGGTCTGCGATCTCTCTCTTCTATCCATCGTCTAACCTTTGCACGGGCACACACGAAGAGCGGCGCTAGTTTGCCGTGGTGTTATTACAACTAAAAAAATCTTGAAAAATAGAAGAATCTCCTAGAACAAGAGACGTTGTGGCTGGTCGAGACGGAGCTAACCACACCTATCCTCCATGCCATGTTAGCATGATGAAGCTGTGTGGCTAGTGGGGTGTTTTCAATCGACTGGCTGGGTCCCGAGGTCGAACCATAGGTATTACGTCTGATACAGTAAATTTTTACACGCACATTTTTCCTCCGTGCCGAGACATGGCGCACCCTACCGCGCGGTTTCGGGGTCCTCCAGGGTGGTGCACGCATATATTCATGCTGGCGTGGGACGCCCTACCGCGCGTTTTCACCGAAGCAAGTAAATAAATGAGTCGTCAAATCACGAAAGACCACTTTTCCCGCCGAGTACATCAGTGAAGCACGGTGGCTAGCTAGTGGGGCTAGTTCGACCGATTAGCTAGGCCGCCACCACATTTGTTTTTTCACCCCTTTTTTTATCTACTTGCTGGCAGGCAAATTTAAACATCTACCGCGGTGTTGCTCTGGTGTTTGAGTGCGGCAGGATTTTTAATTTTTTGATTGACGGGAGCAGGCGCGGCAGGATTTTTAATTTTTTGATTGACGGGAGCAGGCGCGGCAGCAATTAGTCACGATGACTCCGCCTGTAAAACCCACTGCTCCCTGATGTGAGAAGTCGTCGACTGGTGTTTTACCATGGAGAAAACCAAAAGATTCCCGCTCCTCGGCTGGCTCCCTCCGCCTTCTCGTAGATTGCATTGCCTTTCAACCGTTTCTCCCCCTGCATCACCAACGTCGTGCGCCTTGAGAAGCAGAGGGACTTCGGTGGTGTTTAGGCGCCCTCTGCATGGGCATGTCCATGTCTCGGCGCAACATGACCATTGGATCAAACTCAGACGGTGCAGATCAGTCACTGTAGCACAAAGCGTGTGGGTGTGTTTGGTTGCATTCTCATCTCAATATAGTGTGTAAGTCACCTTACGAAAACCAAATAATCCCAAAACACTTAGGCACAGTACATTAACTCCCTCCCCGTTTCTTGTTTTGTGACATATCAACCAATAAGAGACGTGGGCCGTGCATGCTTTCGATGACTTGAGACTAATAAACATGACATGCAGTGGTTAGTTCATTGCATGCAATGCTATTAATTAGCAAAAAAGACATTAGTTTTCTCATTTTCCTCTCCGCCTTGGTCGCAGTTCACAACGTAAGATGACTTACACACCTAGACGGAGTAGTTGTTTCCTCTTCGTGTATTTGTGTTAACCTACTAGTGTGGACTCATGCACCCTTCATGCACTCTGCCAAACACCCAAAAGTGGGTCGAGAAGGGAACTTTTGTTCCCATCCCGTGCACCATTCACACACCCTGCCTAACACTATTCGTGCTTCATATGGTTCATGTTTCGTGGAGAACTGTAGCACCGTACTCTCCGTGCGCTGTAGACCTAGTTCCGTTAACATTGATCTCACCGTTCATTCTCGACCGGACAGTCGAGAAAGCGGTACTATGTTACTACATTACTGTTCATATAGTTGACATGTGCACAACATCATTTGTTGTCGTCATATCTTACTACACTAGCAACAAGCTTATGTAGTACTGACGTATGAACCACTGCACATGCCTAGTAGTAAGAGCACTGTGTATGTTCAAGTGGCTGCCGTGTTTCGCACTCCTCCGTCGTAAGAGTGGAAACGCTTGCTGTAATCATTTTTTCTTCAGAAAAACAGTGGACACGCTGTGCCGTGCGGATCCTCCTCCAGTCATGCACCAAATTACTCACTTTCGCTGACGTTTGGGATAGCCAACATCGGGGTCCACCAGCCATGCACTAAATTATTCCGTAGTAGAGTGACGGTAGACTACCCCGATCGAAGCGCCGCAGTAATCCCCAATGAGCCGTCAAATCACAAAACCCCCTCCTTTCTAGCAGTAAGTTCGATGGACGAAGCAACCATCATCTCCCTCATCTTATTCCTCATTTCTTCAAGAAAATCCCGACATGCTTCTGCCATTGTCCTTCTCTCCCAAAGAAGGAAAGGTGAGCGCATCAATGGTATTGATTCTGGCCAAGGCCCGGTCTTGCAACCCCGAGACTGATCCTATAACTCCCTCTCTTTTCTTCTTTTGGGTTTGTGATTATGGTTTCTTTTCTTTTATTTCTAGTTTCTTGATGGACGCTGGAGCACCGGCCAAAGTGATGTCTATGGCTCTGGCCGAAACCGTCGAGGCTCATGGTACGAAGAAGCGCAAGCACCCCGCCGAGACTACCGCAGACAAGCTCAAAAACATCGCCCTGTCCAAGCCCCCCTCTCCGGCATCCCTCATTAAGCAAGTCCAGGTAATATCTCTTCTTGACGATTTGTTTCTCGATCTTGATCATGTTTTTTCATCTAACACGCAGTACTAGTACTAGTAGTACCACTTTTTGGGTGATCTTGCATGTGATTTTTGTGTGCCAAATGACGGTTCTAAATTCCTCTTTTGACCAAAACATGCGAGAGGTTGACACTGATTTCTTATAGATTACTTTCAACTACTCCATCTGTCCCAAATTTCTTGTCTTAGATTTGTCTAGATATGGATGTATCTAATACTAAAATGTGACTTGATACATCCGTATCTAGATAAATCTAAGACAAGAATTTTGGGACGGAGGGAGTACTTTATGAACATCAATGCTACCTTTGAAGAGGGTATATTTTCCTTAGTAACTTGTGTTATGGATATTGCAAGTAATCCCTCTGCTCTCATGCCTCTGAAGACATGTTCTAGTGTCTTTGTTCACTCATTTCTGTGCGTATATGTAGTCATATATGGAGTATAATATCAAAAATCATCTTATATTTCTGAACGGAGGTAGTAATAAAATATGGTTTGTGTTTGAATTAGAACCAGGTCCGCGGTGCAGATGAAGTTCTCAAAGTCATGCCGTGTGAACTGGAAGACCTAAGGATGAGTTCTACTTCTAAACTATCCAGCTGTTGTGTCCTTGTCGCCATGTGTCCTGAACTAGTGTTTTCCTGTAGCATTGTTGTCAGGCGTGTTCTCGAGGCTGTACTTGACCACAACAATTTCCTGACTGTGCCTTCGATTACGAAGGGTGTGGTTCTTGTAAAGCTTCCCAACAAATCTGATGTGGCCTGTCTTCATGATCATGTTTATGAGTGGAAAGACCACTCTGTTAGGTTCTCCAAGGTTGACAAGATGGTGATGGTGCATGTAGACATCTCTCACGAAGTCCATGGCCTAGTCAGTTATGCGGGGTTCATCCCGTAGGTCGGTGGCAAGAATAGTCTACAGAGTTTAATTAGTGCAACTTTGCTTGTCCGTAGTAAGTACTATTGTTTAGTACTTGATTTGTGTTTGTGAACCATGTATTGTCTGTTAGTACTGCCGCTTTTGGTGTGTGGTCAGTCCTGAGAACGGTCTATCTTAATGTCTGTCCACTCAATTCAGTCTGTATATTTTGAAGTATCCAGATCATCTTTTTTGTCAGGATGGTTTATCAATTATGGTTACACTCCAATATCTGTATGCATTGCAGGGTTTATCGCACCCACCAGGAGTTCCAGTCCCATGGATGTTCGGTCCATACGATTTGTCACGACCTTTGGACTGTCCTGCTTGTGGGAGTAGGCGGGGCCCCTGCATGCCACCCGTAGTTGGACGATCAATCTTCAGTTTAGTACTTCAACATAGTGATTTCCTGGTAAGGATTCGCTCGTATCACATCAAGTAAATCTTATTGATTTACTCTCTAAATATTATTGATTTAATGTCATGTTTTCTTTCTTTTCCAGCAATTTTACGATGTAGGTTTTGCCATGTGACATTCATCACAGAATAAACCGTTTGGTTTGCTCTACGATGGCTATTTTTGCAGGTTTCACTTCTTGTGTCGTGTCAGTAATGAAGGCACTGTCCATCACTTATATTACTGGAAAAAATTGGATCAGTCTGTTGTCTGAGTGCAAGCTGAATCCCTATGATGAACTGCAGTTTGGTTTAACAAAAACGCCACAATTAGTCCTTCTCACGTTTAAAAGAAATGAAGAAAAAAACTGGATCACGATCACGAAGCCTAGTCAAGTTAGAAAGCTGATCATACCAGACCAGACACGATCGCCGCTATCTCGCACATCGGTACCACCTTCAGCAACGGATCGAGCACCGGCAGTTGCTCTAGCACTGACAGCGGCAACATCTCAGTCTGATCCAGCTGAGGATTGGGCACCGACCGCGTCAGCGGATCAGGCTGATCTACCGGAGGATTGGGCATTGACACCGGCACCTGCTCCGACACCGGCACCAGCTCTACAAGGAGCACCATCTCCGGCAGCAGCAGCAGCTTCGGCACCTGCACCAACACTTTCACTTGCATCTGCTCTGGCCCGTGCAGCGGCAACCGAATGAGCAGTTGCACCGGCAACAGACTGGGCTGCAGTTTGCACTTCATATACCAAAGTCCTTACAAAAACCGACATGTCCACCTTCTTGGTAAGCATTGGCCACCCAAGTGTTTCGTTCTTGTTTATTTCCATGTTGTTTCGCATGATTCACTGTGTTGATATCACTGTTTGGGTATGTCTTCTTGTTTCCAAACAGAGAATTCCTAGAGCAACGAGGGAGTCGTTCAACAATACGGGCGACAGCGGCCAAGTTTCTCTTACCATGAGTAGCTTTGGTGTGAATGAACCTGCTCAATATACCGTAAGTACAAAGGATGGTCGCATGATGATTGATGCTAAAGGATGGTCAAGGTTAAAATCTAAATCATATCTTGCGGTAGGGGATGATGTAAAAATCGAACTTTCTCGGCAAGGAGAGCTGGTCCAAATCAACTTTGAAATTCTTCAGTACTGCCGAACTGATCTATCCGCCGAGAGATTTTGATGTAATACTCTGGCATGGTGAAACAAGTGTCCTGTGTGTATAAGTAGTACGACAATATCATTGATAGAATTGCAACTCTGATTGCTGGTTAGGAACTGTCGTTTGATTTCATTCCAACAGCTGCTGTGCTTTATTCAATTTTGTGTATTCGCCTTGCGACAGCATCTAAAACAAGCACCGTACCGACCGCTTGCAATATGAAAAGCGCTGAGGTAGAACACATGGGCCCCCAAACATGCAGGCCCACCAGCCTATGGCCCAAAGTCCAGAACCGTGAGCCTGTCTGAGTATTTCTCAGGTGAACCCCCATAATACCCGTGCATTGCACGTAACGTCAAGATGCATTTGTATGAGTATTTTATCTTGTGAGAGAAAAGGATGAACGAGGGAAGGCCTTATTTGCAAATGCGGAGAGGTGTGTGGGTACCTTTTTTGCAAAATTGCCATAGTTTCCTTCCTATCCGTCAGATATAAATCGGACGGACTATATTGCAGGATGACAGGCACACCATCATCACCAACTCGTCTATACCGTGTTAAAAAAACTCTGTTTTTTATAATTATATATGTTATACATATTCCCCTTGATTTTTCTTATGTATAAAGTTGTGATATAAAAGATCTTTATATTTCTTTACAGAGGGAATATCTCTCTGTCAAAAATATATTTATGTGTAATAACTAGTTACTTCTGTCTTTCTACTTCCTTGCGCTTATATGTGGGGCATCCGGCAACGGGGTCCACATGCCATATGCACCAAATTAGAGTGCACAACTGCACGGTAGACACACCCCGGTCGTAGCACCGCATTAATGCCCAATGAGCCGTCAAATCACAAACCCCCCCCACCTTTCCAGCTTTAGCACTAAGCTGGACGGACGAAGCGACAATATTTCACTCGGCCTGAATCCCTTCTCCCTTGTCTGCTTGTTCAGAGAAAACCCCCGCTCGGCGATTGCATAGGGTTTTCTCATGGAGAACCTGGTACGAATTCTTCATCCATCCCCGATGAATCCAAGTCCCTTGGTCGCGGGTACTCCTAGGATGGCAGCCGCCGCCATTGATGCATTTTTCTTCCTACTAAATCTAGTGTGTTTCATTTGAAGTGCCCAAAGTGCAAGGACCCTACAGGTTTCTGCGCGCTCGGCGAGACGCCACACTTTTTCCTTCTCATCCTAAGACAGGATTTTAAAACGCGCACACTATGTTCCTAGAATCCTCTTTTCTATCCGGGGGGGTTGGGTTTTTTGAACATGATGTCGACTAATTTGGAAATTTGGATTGCTATATTTGGATAAATGGTACTAGTACCATGGTCAACACTGAGGTGAAGGAGGAAAGTATTTCTAGATGTGGATATAGGGAATACATTGTGTTCTCATATTATTTTTCCTGCAGTACATTCCTTGCTCTGCCAGAACACATGTAGTCAAGATGCTCGGCCTTGCCATAACTGAATACACCAGTTTAATGGTAACAGTGAAGACAAGCCATGGATATAAGTTTCGAGTTGGGTTCATGCACCAAGAAGATCGCTGCTTTTTTTATGGCCGAACTTGGATAAACTTTCTCAAGTGTTACAGACTGAAAGTTGGCGCATGAATATTGATGGAAATAGCAGAAACTGGTCTCATCTTCACTGCGATCTTCCACCCCGACGTCATTCCAATTGTTCATCCATGTTAGTTTTGTATCTGGTTCTTCCTTGTTGCCTCGATTACTTCTTAATCCACCTATTCCGTCTAACTGATCACAATTTAACTTTAGAAGTAGCAACGAATCTCTCACAAAAATGCTACTTCTAACTAATATTTTCTTATAATTGGTGGCACGTGTAGGTTTTTTCAGAGTTAAGCAGGCGGCTCGTTTGTTATTCTGTAACAACTCGGCTGTTACTGATGGCACTGAAGTTGACTGGGACGACATCCACAAGTTCCTACACTTTATTGATCGTCTTGAGGTCCTTGTGGGGCGTCTCAATGGTAGAAGGCCACGTGGGATATGTGTGCCACTGCTGCACTCGTTGAACATGTCCAACTGTGTCGAGAAACTTATGGTACGAGCTATTTTCTGTTATATATGTTGTTCATAAACTATTGCTTATACACAGTTTTACAGTTGCGATCTTCTTGAAACAGAAACTGCCCAGTTCTATTGTTCCTATACAGATGCCTGACCATGGTCGGGTCGGACTTGCGCTTGGTCACAACATGATGTTTATGTCGACCTACTCCATTCCCCTTGGAGGTGAAAAGATACTTATTCATGGGTGGTCTCAAATAATGAAGGCCCGTCAATCTTGGAGAATAGGATAGAAGATTATGTTCGTGCTTTTCCATGGATCTAAAGCGAATATCCTATTTATTGACCACATTGCGAGATGAAGCCGCTTTCAGAAGGTTGTGGATGTGCGGGGTGGCGCCCGGGCCTTGTCCTGGGGCTTGGCGGCCTCACCCTTGGTTAACTGTAGGCAAAGTAGCACTGTTCGAGGCGTGCTTTGTACGTTTGAACCTGTATAAGTACTCATACTGCTTTCAGCTATGGTTGTTAAGTGCCCCTGCTGGTTTCAGTTAAGGTTCTTAAGTACTCCTGCTGCTTTTACAGTCTGTCGTGTTTCTTCAGTCCTGTCTTCCTCCAACCGCCAAAACCAAACCAGCGCCGGCGGGGCCGCCTGCTTCCGCCTCCCACGGCTGGCTGCGCCTCAGCGCACGCATCGCCGCCCCACTGTCTCCTAAATCGTTAACGCCGACGTCCGAGGCCTCGCCATCGTCCTCTGCGCGCTTTGGTGCGCTCGCCGCGGCGCCGCCCTCTCGCGTTGTCAACATGGTCAACAAACAACAAGAATCGGCAGAAGTACGTGGAGAGGATGACATTAGGGCCCACCATGTCAGCGTATGGAAAAATAAAATGCTTCCTCCTAGTGTTTTCCTGACATCTGGGACCCACGACATTGTGAGCGTATATAGTCAATAGACAAGAGAACAACACAAGATCGGCTGACACCTGGGACATAGCAGCTCGAGCGGTATTTTTTTGTTACTGTTGAGATGGAGCAGGGTTTGAACTGGGCTGTGGCCCGTCTAGCCCAGGTTTATATTTTATGTTCACCATGTGACCAGCCCAGCTATTTTTTCTTTGTGAAAATGAGCCCAGTTTATTTTTTCTGAAGAATACCCAATCCAGGCCTACTTATTTTTCTACGCCCTGATGGGCTGCAACTCTTTCAAGACGCCTGCAAATCTTGAAAGTAATATGAAATGGGTTGTAAATATAAAAACAGATAGCAAATTGGAATTACTTTATAATTTCTGAATTTTTTCACATTTTCAGATTCCTATTTCACTGGGCATTAACCTAATTTAAATATATCTTCAAAGTACTTTAAATCTGGCTCGACTTTTCGGTATTAAAAATAGTTCGGAACCCACAGAAATATGCGAAATTGGCCCTGGCCAACCAAAAAAACGGACAACAATAAATTGGATAAGAAGTCGCAATGAGCTATATATAAATTATTAAAAAAAGAGGGAATGGTCTGACTTATGGGCCTATTAAGTTGACGTGTATGCAAGATTGTTTTAGTTATTATATACATCAACAAACGATTCTAGCAGACGTAACCGTTGGATGTCAATCCAACGGCCGTCGTGTTTCTTCAATCTCTGATCTTCTTGCTCCAGCCGCCAAATCCAGCGCCGGCGGGACCGCCTGCTCCTGCCTCCCGTGCAGGCCTCACCGCCCCCTACTACTCCCACCGCTGGCCAGGACATCCCTCTACTCACCCACATCCCCTGTTATTCTGCGGCGACGGCAGCCTCACACCGTAGCCGAACCAGTGAACCCTCGTACTCCTCTCCGCGTGGGCATCCACTGCCGCGTCTTCCCCGACTCCGCGTCGTCCCCTTCCTAGGCCTCGCCGTCGTCCACCGCCCTGGTGCTCTCGGCGCGGCGTGGCCAAGGAACGACTTCCATCGGAAGAGTACTGTCATGGAGAGGCTGACAGCTGGGTCCACGGCAGCCGCAAGGAAGTGCCTCCTTATTACGCGGAAAATAATTATTCCTCCACCTGACAGTAGGGACCCATCGGACGGGCAACTGTATTTCACGAAAAAAACGTTTCCCCCTGACTGCTGGGACCTACTAGCTACATCTTCACACGCAAGGAAGTGCATCTGGGCAAAAAAACGATTCACCCTATTGACTGCTGGGACCCACCAGCTACATCTTCGCACGCAAGGAAGTGCCTGACAATCGGGACCCACCTGGTCGAAGCGTACGTAGCATTGTCATTCTTGTCGCGAATGTGTACGTACACACTGGTCGATGTACAGGCATGCACGTATCATAGTATAGGCGCGCACGTAGCATGTACACGTACGTACAGGGGCCAGTGTGCAAGAAAGAAAATACGGCCACGTACGTACATATGGGCAGGGTCTCGAATGCCTACTCGCGCATACGTATGGCCAGGGCTCATGTACATGGCTGGGTCGGAACGGAGAAACAGCGTCGTCGTCGTGTTCATGGGGAGCCAACCGACTGGGTCGGAACGGAATGCGTCGTCGTGTTCATCGGGAGGGCTTGGACGGAACAGTCGATGTAAACAAGGCCTGGCGTTCCGCAGAACGGAGGAAACGGCCTTGTGTTCGATCGGCCACGTTCAAAACGGGATCCTGTTCATCGGGAGGGGTCTGGCATACCGCAAAACGGAGGAAACAGACCTCCTACAGTCGAAACGGGGGTCCTGTTGATCGGGAGGGGTGTGGCATACCACAAAACGGAGGAAACGGACTTGTGTTGGAGCGCTACGGTCGAAACGGGGTCCTATTCATCGAGAGGGGTGTGGCGTACTGCAAAACGAGACTCCATGGGATACTGTTCATCTCCACCGTCGACCCCCTCGAGCCTCCACGGGCTACTGTTCATCCACCGTCGACCAACTCCACCCTCCACCTGCGACTGTTCATCCACGGGCTCCTATTCATCCAGCCTCCATCGCGCGCTACTCCACCGGTTACTGTTCAACCAGCCCTCTCCGCGGGCTCTTGTTCAACCACCCCTCCACGGGTTACTGTTCATCCAGCCCTCCACCGTCTACTGTTCATCCTGCCCTCCACGGGGTGGTCCTGTTCATCCTGCCCTCCACGGGGTCCTGTTCATCCAGCCCCAACCGGCTCGAATGATCGGGGTCATGTTCATCCACCCCCACCGGGACTGTTCATCCAAACCCCCCAGCAACGCTCACTGTTCATCCAGAGGCAACGCCACGGGGTCCTATTCATCCACCCCCACCGGGAACTGTTCATCCAAACCCCCCCCCCCCCAGCAACACTCACTGTTCATCCAGAGGCAGCATCGATCGGCTTCAGTTAGCAGCAGTAGCGAAGGAATCGCTCGATCGGGTTTAGTAAACAGCCATCGATCGATCGCTCGAGTTCAGTAACGCGTAGCCTGCAGTGCAATCGCTCCGGTTCAGTTAGAGCCCAATGCCTCGCACCCACGCGCGTGTGTGTATGAGAGAAACGCGCATCGCTCGGCCTCGACCACCCACCGTAACCGGGAACACCCCGATATTTTCCTCGCCCTCGCTTCTACCACGGTTTTTTCCGTCATGGACGGCCCAAAGAATGTCATGCAGCTGTGTCTCCGGCCCGCCCAGGACGAAAAGCTCATTTTCTGTCATGATTTTTTGTCATAGAAGTAGGACCCCACCACATCTATGTTGATACCGTGTTTTGTCATAATTATTGTCATAGAAGTGTCATAAGTATGATAGAGAATTTTTCGTTCGGCCCAAAATGTCACGGATGTGTCTTTTTTTGAAGTGCCAGCTGGTTGGGCTGGCAGCTGCATGCGAACGGCGGCAGAGTCTTGGTTGGTGCGGGCCTGGCAGTGGCCCCGCTGACACTCTCGGCAAGGGCCTTGCCGGGGGGCCCGACAAGGGCCTTGCCGTGGCGTCGCAGTTGTCCCCGGCAAGACTCTTGCCAGGGGTCTTGTGGGTTTCCTTGGCGAGGATCTCGCCGAGGGTCGTCGTCTTCTGATCCTCATCTGATATTGTGTGTTTATGATCTTGACAAAGATCTGCATGCCACCACGCAGGTGCCTCTTGAGCCCTAGTCCCAATGTAGTTGGTTGGGTTGGAACCTGTGTGCTCAAGGGTGGCTCGCTCTGTTGGCGTTGGGAAAGTTGCCCCGGCAAGGCTCTTGCCGGGGCCGCGCAGGCCGCCCCGCCAAGGGTCTTACCGGGGGAGTCCACCTTGCCCCCTTTGCTCTTTGTGTTTCTGGTCTTGGTGTTGGCTCTGATCGCCTTGCGCCTTTGGCTTCTCTCCGGCTTCCCTCCCCTGCCCTGCTTAGTGTGGCCGTGGGCGCGGCTCCGACTATCCGTGCACAAGTAAAGGGGTAAAAAAGGAGTGCCCCTACTTTTGTACACCGACAATTAGTATTCTGACTAGCAAATACATGCAATGATTTTCTACAAAATGAAAATATAACATGTCTTTAACTTTAGGCACAACAACACACGCCACGATTCTCCTTCTTGCAGTAACCTTTCTGGCCATCATAACCAAGTATTTTGCACTCCTTGTTGCAGTAATCAACAACATACTAATATGAGCCCATGCACACCGAGTAAGTAAAACATTGGACTCCAAATGCAGCATTGGTACCTAAACACAATGAAGGAAGCACCCCAAGATACAAATAAATACGTACAGAATAAATGATACACAATCATTTGTGTCTATTGAATATCAAGAAACTCATCCGGGAAACTCACTTGGAAATTACCTACGTCCCTCCCCGCTGCCGCAGGGCCACACGGAAAAGTTGTACACGTCAACAAAAGAGCAACAAAAAATAGAATGTGTGCTTTGTTCTTGATGAGTGCCATAATCAAGACTGCCATGCTATTACATATTTTCTCTTGATATTGTCCTTCTCTGAACATATCCTTCCAGCACCGGTGTTTATAAAGAGGAGCGAATGCACAATGATTCTTGCCCCTTTATCATTTTTCGTATTAATGGTTTCTTCCTAGTTTTGGTATTATTTAATTGCCATATTGACTTATATCCTTACATAACAAAAATATTATGGGCCAAAGTTACATTTTAGAGGTCGTTTCCATGCACATTAAATTTCATATAATAATACGACCATTTGAATGGCTCAGGGCACCAGAGCAACCACTTTCCAAAACTTAGAGAAAAAATATGTATTTGTAACTTTGTGAAGAAATCCATAAAAATTAGGCTATTAAAATAATGTGATTTTAATAAAGAATAGCCATGCACAACAGAAAGTCTCACAAGACTTGTGTGTTGGAAAAACTTTTAGAGAAGACGATGTTAGAGATACCTACCCCCATAGTGTCAATTTTAATAGACTCTATAGCCCTTGTGGATAAAATTTTCCACAGAAACTTAGCTGAAACGTGAATGAGATTATGCCAAAAATCTTTGCTATATTCGTACATGGCGCTTCAGCTTCACGCTCGTGTTGTGGTCTTACTACTCTATGCACGTGTAGCTGTGTAAAATGTGATTGTCACCTTTGTTGATGTCATGCTGAGAACTCTACTGGGCATTGAATGATCCACTAGAGTTTCACTACTACAGGCTGCTGCTAACGCGACACTACGATCAGAGCCCCTTCGACGAAACTGTGTGCGATGCATTAATCGCAAACGGTGGTGTAAAAAACCGTCCAAAAAGGTGCAAAACATTTGCGATGGAGGATGCATCAAACACGGTCCAGATTTTAGTTGCGTGTGCGATGCTGGCCAGACGGTTCAGTTCATTTAACTGTCTGCGATGTGGCAGAACAAAAGAAACGGGCAGTCAGATGAAGGCATGTGCAATATACGGCTTACGGTTCGCTCTGATGAACTGTTTGTGATTAGGCAACACAAAAGAAACGGTCAGCCAGATCAAGGTGTGTGCGATATACAGCATGCGGTTCACTCGGATGAACTGTTTGCGTTGAGAGAAGAGAACAGAAAAGGTTCAATATATCAAGATGTGTGTGATACGCGGCAAACAGGTCTGTAATCAGAATTGTGTGCGGAGACCGATAATAACAGAGACAATTGCTTCTAATAAGACGTATGTGATATGCTCTATCTACACAACATCTATTGGCCATTGGGCGATGGGCGGTCATCCGGGTACGCCATAAGGATGCGAAGAGGGCATCCTATATCAGCAAGGACTAGCTGTTCCACCAATAGCTCATCTAAGAGAACTCTCAAGTTAATTGTGCTCAGGCTGGAGTAGGCATGAGATGGGTGACCGGATAGGAAGTTGTCTTGATGTTAATCTCACTGATGGGGTGTATCTTAAAGGTCCATTAAGGACATTTATGACACATTCCATCAGTGGAATTAACCTCAAGGTCCTTGTTTTGATTTTTGTTTTTGTTTTTTAACACATGTTAAAGAAGGTCTACCGCATTACTTTTTGACAATGTGCGATTGAGGGCATACGCTTCAGAAGGATTAACTGTTTGCGATTAGGCAACAGAACAGAAACGCGACGTACGCCACTGAGAAAGTGTGCCCACGTTACACCATCCGGGAATAGTGCCGCACTTAGAAATTATAGAACCGTCAATAAATTTTGAGCCCGCGTCCCGTCACATTCCAAATTGCAAACCTGTTCACACCGATCAAAACCTAAATAGTTTCCCACTCGGGAGCGTATTAGTACTCGGTTATAAATACTACTACTCCAAGATGACTGCACATTCCTCCTCAGCTCCTCATCCACAAAAACAAACAAGTGATTCATCATCGTTCCCTTGCGTCTGCCATGGCCAGCGTGAGTTCTGGGTCGAGAGATTTCCACCAGGGAGAGGCGAGCATGGAAGCGGAAGCATGAGAGATGTCCCGCCTCGCCGTGAAAGCAGCCAACATGTCCTGCCGCGGAGCCGTAGCAGCAGAGAGGTCCCGCTGCACCGCCGAAGTAGCACGGAGGTCCCGCCGCACCGTCGATGCAACAGACTGGTCCAGCCGTGCCGCGGAAGCAGAAGATATGTCTCGCCGTGCCACGAATGCAGCAGAGATGTCCTCCCGCACCATGGTGGCCTGGGAAAATGTCTCGCGGGCAGGCGAGGACTCTTACAGGCGCATGCATGCCATCGTCCTTAGCAAGATGGATCAGATCTCCGGCTGGGCGAGGTTGCAGGATGACATGAAAGCCTCATTTGAACATGCTACCGGCGTCATCCGACAACTAAATGAGAGCAATGTGAAGCTCCGGGCTGAGCGCAACCTGCTGAGGGCGAAGATCGTCGGAAGTGCGGAGCAGCAGGATGAGACTACTGCCTTGTTGAAGAGGACCGACGTCATTGTCGAGAAACTTATGGACGAGAATGCCATGCTGCGCATCGAGCGCAGAAGGCTAGTGGAGGAATCCGTGGATGCTCTCAAGCAGCATCTTGAGGACAAGAAAGAGCTCATCGCCGCTCGCCGCAGAGACTAGTTCCCTCGGCCTGCGACAACGCATCAAGAAAGTAGAGATCAGCGAGCCAGATCGTTGTCTTCCTTCTTCTTTTGCCCTTGTGTATTTCAGGCGTCGCCGCATGTGGCTTTTTAAAATTATGTTCCTAATTATGTTAGACAATTATTATCCACTGTCATCGTCCTTATATTCATCATGCTAGCTATAAGTCGCAGTCGATGCTACATAGGTCCGTCGGATCTTACATAAAGATCCGTGCAAAACTTTCTTTTCAGATTTTTAATTTTCTCTCTTAAATATCAGTCAAGTTAGACATAGCCACGCCGTGAAACAGGGGCTCGGGCGCCATTAATGGAGACGTTGGGAGGGAGGTGCACGGCGGATAGAGGTCAAAGGGCTCTCCTCCCGATGAGCATGCGCAGGGGTCTGATCGCACGTCATAGCTACCCCGCACGACACCTCCTAGCCAATAAAAAAGCGGACGCGTGGCGGCACGTAATTGGTAAGTAGAACGCCCACGGTTTCAATAATAGTTGTGTTTCCGATTTGTAACATGACAACACTTGTTCCAAAATGACTCTGTTGATTGTTAATGTGTGCGCCTTCGCAAATTGGACAGAAAATTACCACAGCATGTTGGTGCCATGTCATGACACCATGCCAAGTTTCATGATTTTCAGGTGTGTTTTGGATTTACAGGAATTAAAAAACCAAGTTTCTCAATCTTTCCAGCCGAGCCACGACGCCCAGATGTTTGAATTTCATTCTCATTTCTTGCATGGGACCTAAGCATGCACCCAAGGACACATATTTGATTTTTAACCAATTTATATGCACTTGAGCATGTGCATGTATTTCAAATTTGAATTTTGCACATAAAATGCCTAGAACACCCAGTTAATGTATAAAAATGTCGAAACGAACCCCTAAAAATTCCAAAACTTAACACAACACTCCTGTTGTTCTATGTTGACACTAGAAATTTTTTGAAAGCAATAAGTGGCAACAGATATCATTTCGTTCCCAAAGGTGAAACGTTCCCTACCGTAACCATCAGGCTTGTTGTGACAAGCTCTGGTTTGTGAGAAGCTTATACCCAGACCTTCCCCAAATGGGACAAAAAATTTACACGGCATGTTGATGCCGCTCCATGATAGCATGCCAAGTTTCATGATTTTAAGGCGTGTTTTGGATTTACTAGAATTACAAAAGCAAGTACGTCGATGTTTGCCCGAGAGCCACGGTGCCGTGGTGTTCGAAATTCATCCCCATTTCTTGCATGGGACCTAAGCATGAAACCAAGGGCACAGATTTGCATTTTCAACCAATTTAGATGCATTAGAGCATGTGCATGTAGTTCAAATTTGAATTATGCACATAAATGCATTCAAAACTCAATTAATGTGTAAAAATGTCCAAACGAACCCCGAAATATTCCAAAAATTAACACAACGCTCCTGTTGTTCTATGTTGACACTAGCAAAAAAATTGAAATCAAGAAGAGGCAATGGATATTGTTTTGTCCATAAAGGTGAAACGTTCCCTACTGAAACCATCACCCTTGTTGTGAGAAGCTCTGGTTTGTGAGAAGCTTATACCCAAACCTGCCCCAAATGGGACAAAAAATTTACCACGGCATGATGCCGCTCCATGATAGCATGCCAAGTTTCATGAATTTCAAACGACTTTTGGCTTTACTAGAATTACAAAAGCAAGTATGTCGATGTTTGCCGGAGAGCCACGGTGCCGTGGTGTTCGAAATTCATCCCCATTTCTAGCATGGGACCTAAGCATGCAACCAAGGACACATATTTGAATTTTCAACCAATTTAGATGTATTAGAGCATGTGCATGTAGTTCAAATTTGAATTATGCACATAAATGCATTGAAAACTCAATTAATGTATTAAAATGTCAGAAAGAACCCCAAAAAATTCCAAAAATTAACACAACACTCCTGTTGTTCTTTGTTGACACTAGGAAAAAAATTGAAATCAAGAAGAGGCAACGGATATCGCTTCGCCCAGAAAGGTGAAACGTTCGCTACCGAAACCATCACACTTGTTGTGAGAAGCTCTGGTTTGTGAGAAGCTTATACTCAAACCTGCCCCAAATGGGACAAATTTTTTACCACAACATGTTGATGCCTCTCCATCATACCATGCCAATTTTCATGAATTTCAGACGACTTTTGGATTTACTAGAATTACAAAAGCAAGTAGGTCGACGTTTGCCGGAGAGCCACGGTGCCGTGGTGTTCGAAATTCATCCCCATTTCTTGCATGGGACCTAAGCATGCAACAAAGGACACATATTTGAATTTTCAACCGATTTAGATGCATTAGAGCATGTGCATGTAGTTCAAATTTGAATTATGCACATAAATGCATTGAGAGCTCAATTAATGTATAAAAATGTCCAAACGAACCCAGAAAAATTCCAAAACTTAACACAACACTCCTGTTGTTCTATGTTGACACTAGGAAAAAATTGAGATCAAGAAGAGGCAACGGATATCGGTTTGTCCATAAAGGTGAAACGTCCCCTACCGAAACCATCACACTTGTTGTGAGAAGCTCTGGTTTGTGAGAAGCTTATACTCAAACCTGCCCCAAATGGGACAAAAAATTTACCACGGACGACAACATCAAATCGTTCACGGGCAAACCAACAATGGCTCCTCTCCCACCTCTCCCACCGCTCCCCTCTCCCACCAACAATGGCGACCTCTAGTCTAGATCAATGGAGGGCCTTCTACATTGGGATTTCTCCCCTGGCCAAGCGGTGGAGACACAGGTGCGCAAAAGGTTTGGTTCTTCCTAGTGGTGGCTTTCTCTTCTGCCTCCTTCCCCCTTTCGGTTGATTCGGTGGGTCTTGCTCTACAATGTTGCATTGGTGGATCCTCTCTGGGTTTCAAGGTCAAACATCTTGCTGGTAGGCATTTTCGTTTCTCTGTGGTCTCAAACAAAGTTGGTCATTTCATCTATGGTCTTAAGGACCGGGTCCGGCCAGATTTCGTTTGTCATTTAAATCTTTATGGACACAATGCTTGGTTTAATTCTCATTCTGATCAAAATTTGCATTCTGACCAAGAACTTACTGTCGGGTGGTAGGTGCGACATATGCCAACGGGTGGCTTATCATTGTGGGAGCCAGTAAGACGTCGCCGGTGCCTGGAAACGGGATGAGGCGAAGACATGCTCGCCGGCGAATCTTACCCAGGTTCGGGGCTCTCCGTGGAGATAACACCCCTAGTCCTGCTCTGCGGGGTCTCCGCATGATCACTAGATCAGAACAAGTAGCTACAAGTGCTCCTTGAGTTGTCGGGTTCAAGGGAGAAGAAGAGCAAGTCTAGCTCTCGCTTCCCTTTCTATATGGTGTGTGTGTAACTCTAAGAAGCCAACCCTTTGCATGGGTGCCCCGGGGGGTTTATATAGGCCTACCCCCCGGGGGTACAATTGTAATCCGGCTGGGCGCGGGTCCCAGTCGTCAGTGTCTGTGCTTGCCGGCTTCTCCGCCCGCCATTGGGGCCCGCCGACTGATGGGTCCCGCCGGCTGCCGGCCTCTTGGTCGACAGGCCGGCCCCACCGCCTGGGGGTCTTGTCGGCGGCTGTTTACTGTGGCCTCGCCCCTGATGACGAGGGCTTTGTCAAGGTAAGCGTGGCTACAGTGTGCCGCCTCGTGGGCTCTCACCGTAGCCTTACCTCGTCTTGTCTCCTTAATGTGGCACATGTTTCGAGGGAGGGGGGTAGCCGGCTTCTGGGGGCCGGCTACGCCCCTGGCCGACTGGGGGAGGCCGGGCCGCCTTCGTGCCTCTCTCTGGCTAAAGGGGCCCGCCGCCCGCGGGCCATACTGGCGTCTGTCGCGGATGACGTTGAGGCCAGCATGGCTACAGTGCCGAGCCGGACGGGAGATGGCTTACCCGTACGGCGTCCTGCGGCCATGCCTGTCTCGGGATTCGGGGGTAGTGGGCCGCACTGTGGCCACACCCCATCTTGTCACCGTTATGTGGGCGTAGTTTTGGTGGGTGCGGTCTTGGCCGGCTTCTTGGAGTCGGCGCTCTTCATGGCCGGCTCTTGGGAGTCGGCGTTCTCCATGGCCGGCTTCCTGGAGTCGGCCATCTCGTAGTTATCTTGGGGGAGGTTTCTGAGGCTGGGTCGCCTTCTGAGAGTCGGCTCCTGGGGTAGCCGGCCGGGGGAAGGCGGCCCAATGCTTTGAATGCTTGAAGGCTCAAATGGCCTGATAATTTTTTGAAGAGCCAGGGGTAGTCGGTTAGGCTACCCGTGGCCATTTACTCTGACACTTACTGAGGTGGTTTTACGTTCTCCATTGGCTATCAAGACAAAGTTTAACTTCCTGTCTAGTGATGATCATCAACACAGTAATTCTGCCAAGGAACTTGCAAAATTTGGTTTTTCTCTTCCTCAGTCATGTATTGCGGTTGGGCATGATTCAAACATTCAAGAGGATCATACTCTGGTTCATACCGAAAATGTTGTTTTTGGTAGTTTCCAATCGGACATTTCCATGCACAACAAAGGTAATAATTCTATCCGTTTTGGAAACTTCCAGTCAGTCTTCACTCCTGATAATCAAGAGCATCAATCTACATTTATTGGCAGTAATTATTGGTCCTCTTATTGGGATTCCATTCCAACATTTATCCTACTACACATTATGGATTTCCGACAGGCGGGATATGATGACTCGCAAATTGCAAAAATTTGGGCCTTGGACTCGATCCCGTGTGCAGATTTCATTTTTAACAAAGCCAACATATGCTCGCGGTGCAAGCAATTGGGCCACCTTCGCCCTAATTGTACAAGTCAGGCTATTGAAAATCAGACGGCCCAGGTAAATCCCACTGAGCCCATACCGGACTGTTTGCCTTCTGAGTCCAGCTCAAATAATTTAAAGCAAAGATGTTTATGCATTATTTGCTCCTCTGCGGATCACTTCTCGGATTTCTGCCCTTCCAAATTATTTTGCCAATATTGCCACCTTTTAGGTCACTTACCTAATGACTGTGGAAATGCTTCTTGTACCTATCTGTGGTGGCAACCCAAAGAGATTTACAAGGACTTTTCCTCTCCGGCTGATGTAATTTTAGGCAAAATAATGGCCAGGATTATATTCCGAAGCGTGGGCCTATAGCAAAACAATCTGACGCCTCCTGTGTTTTCAACTCAGTGTCACATCAAAATCAGATATCCACTTGCCATAGATCATTGATTACATTCCCTAACTGCAATAAAAAAGCAGAGGAATTTACAGCCATCCGAAGCAGTATCTGTGGCCGGTATGGACACCTGGCAAATTCCTGTTGGCAGGGGAGAGCAGCGCAGAGTCTAATATGGAAGCCTAAAACAATTACCGCTGCCGCTACGCATTCCACTTCCCCTTCTCTGCCTACCTCGAGAGCTCCTCCTCCTGCAACAATGGCGAACTACCCTGTCAACGTCGTCCCCTACATCCCTACGGGGATGACCATCGAGCTCGGGCCGGCCGATCGGATTGTCCGCACTGACATGGCGGTGCACCCGGTCCCTCCCCTCAACCACGACTTTCTGGCCATTACCGAGGTGAACCACCATGTCCCGTTCCACCACAAGGCTGCTCTGAGGCAGGTAATCACTGGTCTGCTGCATGAATCCAACTTTGCTCCGACTGAAATAGATGATCACCCACTAGGCATTGCTATATATGGATTTCCCAACCCGCTGATGCGGGACAATGTGGTGGGTACTACCTTTGAGATTGATGCTGAGGAAGAAGGGGATATAAACACTATAGTTTCTTTTGTTCCGCGTGATGAGGCACTCAATATGAGGCTCACTACTTTTGGGCCGAATGTTTGGATTCTTTATATTGGTTTTCCGCAAGATTACCAAACATATCATTACCTGCATAGATCTGTTGATGGTTTTGGCAGTCTGACACATTGGCACAATCCAAGAGGAGATAGAAAACTAGTTCTAATCCATGTCAAAGTAATACACCTTAGGCTGGTGCCAAAGAGCTTGGTGATTCGCCAGCTGGGTGGAAATCGCCGTTGCTGGATAGTCTGCGTCACAATGCTGCGAAGTTCTGATTGGAACGCCCATTTGCCTGAAGTTCCTCCTGCTGGAGAAGACCCACCACCTGCAGATGGCATCCCTCACCCTCTCTATGGGGAAGGCCTCACTGCTGAACAGCTTTACCAGATGCAACTCAATAATTGGATGGCGCAACAAGGTGCTGGCAACAATGTTGCAGAAGATGTGGGTGAAAATGCTGCAGGCCAGGCTGACATTGAGATACATCCCCAATGGGGTGAATGGCCAGCTTCCCCTCCACCTGCACCACCTGCCCTTTATAATTTCCAAGAGTAGTTGGCCAATGAGGGACTGCAAGTTCAGGATGGAATTCTGCCAAGCAACAATCTGCAAGACAGCCCTTATGCAGCTTGGAATGATTCCATTTCACACAGCAGCTCCACTTCAAATTCTGACTCTGATGCTCTAGTGCTTGTACCAGCCAGTATTCTGCAGGCCCTGCAAAGGAATGGCTCTCTCAACTTTGCTAATAATACTGTGACTCCACCAGTGCAGCACAATGAGCTGATGATTCCCAGAGAGGAGGTCCAGACCTCACAGATTCAGTTTAGCATCTCTGTCACTAATGCTGGTATGAACATTAGTTTCTCTGCTGACAATGAGTTCATGAATGGAATGCTAATTGCTGAAACTCTGTCATATGTGCCCATCACTAATTTTCTTTCAAGAAACATCATGCCAACTCTGGACACTATTGGCCCTTGGGCCCATGGATATGGCATCAGGCCAACTAGGCTAGATATTCAATTGTCCCTCTCTGATTATGAATGTTCAGTTCAGGTTACTTCTTGCATTTCTCAGGGAGAAGCTGATGGAACAGTTACTTCGACTGTCCAGTTCTGGTCCCTTGACAGTGAGGATGTGCAGGCGCTTCCTAATGATAACCACACAGTGGTGCTCCCTGCAGATAATTAGGCTGTGGATTTCTCCGAAGTTTCTGAAGTTCAGGATACTATTTCTGGGGCCATAACTAAAGTTCAGGCTGGCTCTTCAAGGGTGGGGCCCCAAGGCAAACGTAGTAAGAATAAAGCTCCAGTTTCTGTTGCCAGTGTGCGTAGAAGCTCTCGCTCTAATAAGTATGACGGTTTCAAGGTGCCTGCCCTATCTGACAGCAGGACCAAAACTTCCAAGGTGAAGCCTAGAGTCATCCCAAATGTTGTGTCTGCTGTGGTCATTACTGAGATTACTGAAGATCAGATTGAAGAGGGTGAAATACCACCTCCCATGACAGTTGCTCAAATCCAAAACATTGCTGTGCAGAAATGTGCTGTCCCACTGGAGGAAGTAACTGAAGAAGTGCTCATGGCAGACAAGGGGGCTGGTCCTTCTTCTTCATCATCTTAATTTAAGCTTTATTTCTTTGCTTTTATGGCCTTGCTTTCGAACTGGAATGTTTTGTGTTGGAATATCCGGGGCATGAACTCAAACCCTAAACTTTTGGCTCTATCGAATGCTATTGCTACTAGTGGCTGTTCAGTCGTTTGCTTACAGGAAACAAAGAAGTCTGCTTTTGATAATTCCTATATTAAATCCTGTTGCCCCAAACGCTTTGACAAATTTGCTTTCATCCCTTCAAGGGCCGCTTCAGGTGGTATTGTAACTATATGGAATAGTGCTATCTTTACTGGCACAGTGCTGATTGAGGAAGAATTTGCCCTAGTAATTCACTTTAAATCCACCCAATCTGCCCAAATGTGGACCCTGGTTAATATATATGGTCCCTGTCAAGGTGAATCCAGAATTGACTACACAAACTGGTTACTCAATCTCAATATACCTAACAATGAAGACTGGCTTCTAGTGGGAGATTTCAACTACATCCGCAGCCCCACCAATCGAAATAAACCTGGTGGAAACATTAATGATATGATCACTTTCAATGATTTCATCCGTACACAGGGCCTGATTGAACTTCCTCTAAAAGGAAGATCTTTTACTTGGAGTAACATGCAGGATGATCCCCTACTTGAACAGTTAGACTGGTTCTTCACTTCAACCAATTGGACCACATCATACCCCAACACCATTGTAAAACCACTCTCTAAACCAGTCTCAGACCACATACCTTGTGTGATATCCATAGAAACAGACATCCCTAGAAGTAATCTTTTTAGGTTTGAGTCTTATTGGATTCAACACCCTGGTTTTATGGATTTGGTCGCCTCTTCTTGGAACAAAAGAGTACCCTCAGATAACTATGCCACAATTGTCTCCAGGAAATTCAAAACACTCAGATATGAGCTCAAAAGATGGAGTAAGCACATTTCCAAACTTGCTACTGCCATAGCTAACTCTAATACCACACTTGCTGACCTGGATTCATTGGAAAATATACGACTTCTTACAACACCAGAGAGGAACTTCAGAAGAATTCTCAAAAATCATTTACTCCGACTGTTAGATTACCAAAAACAATACTGGAGGAAAAGATGCACCATAAGATGGGCTAAGTTTGGTGATGAGGACCCAAAAATTTTCAAGGCAATGGCATCCGAGAAGCATCGAAGGAATAATATTCCCTCTCTTCAGTTGGATAATGGCACTACAGTAGAAGACCACATTGGAAAAGAAGCTTCAATCTACCAAAGTTTCAAACAGAGATTGGGAACCTCAGGAGCTTTTCAAATGAAATTCAACCTAGCAAATATAATCAAAAAAAGGAATGACCTAGACCAATTAACAATTCCATTCTCCAGGGAGGAAATTGATAATGTCATTAAAGAAATGCCTGCAGACCGAGCTCCAGGACCTGATGGTTTCACAGGTATATTTCTTAAGACCTGCTTTCACATTATTAAGGAGGACTTCTACAAACTATGTGATCAATTCCATGCTGGTTCCTTAAAGCTGGAAAGCATCAATGAAGGATATATTACCTTGATTCCTAAAATTTCCTCCCCGGCTACAGTAAATGATTTCAGACCTATTACACTCCTTAACTGCTGTCTCAAAGTGATTACAAAACTACTTGCCAATCGTCTGCAAAAGATTATTCTGAAGATTATACACAGGAATCAATATGGTTTCATTAAGGGCAGAGCAATCCAAGATTGCCTCGCTTGGGCCTTTGAATATATACACCAATGCCAGAATTCCAAGAATAAGATTGTACTCCTTAAATTAGACTTTGCCAAAGCATTTGACACCATTGAACATGATGCAATGTTAGAAATAATGAAACACATGGGATTCAATGATAAATGGATTTTATGGATCAAATCTCTATTTTCAACTGGTAAATCTCCTGTTCTCCTGAATGGTGTACCGGGCAGACAATTCATCTGCAAAAGTGGTGTTCGACAGGGTGATCCAATCTCTCCTCTCATTTTTGTTCTTGCTGCTGATCTCTTACAAGCGGCCATTAATGATGCTTTCAGACATGGATTGCTACAATTACCTTTCCGTAGACAAAACCAAATTGATTACCCTGTTATTCAATACGCTGACGACACTATTATCATTATGCCTGCATGCCCTGACCAAGCACAAACAATGAAGAATATTCTCACTGACTATGCCACTTCAATTGGACTCAAGATCAACTTCCATAAATCAACATTGATACCAATAAATTGTGATGAGGTATTAAGTAAAGATATAGCTCAAATCTTTGGTTGTACAATCGGAAAGATGCCATTCACATACCTTGGATTACCTCTTGGGACATCCAAACCATTCGGTCCAGGATCTAATGCCTATTGTCTGTAATATGGAAAGAAGGCTCACATCTACATTATCCTTGATGTCTTATGGCTCCAAACTTTCCTTACTAAACACGGTCATCACCTCACTTACAATTTTTGCACTCTGCACTCTGAGATTCCCACCTAAGATCCTTGAGTTGTTGGATAAACTCAGAAGGAGATGCCTCTGGACAAAGAAGACAGAACAAGGTGAAAAATGCAACTCTCTAGCTGCGTGGGATAGAGTTTGCAGACCAAAGAAGAGTTGGGGGCTTGGAATCATAAATCTTAAGGTACAAAGTGATGCTCTCCTACTAAAATATTTACACAAGTTTTACAACCGTCATGACCTTCCTTGGGTGGACTTGATTTGGACTACCTACTATACCAATAAAATTCCACATGCCTCTGACCCATGTGGATCATTCTGGTGGAGGGACATCCTCAAGCTAACTCCCATTTTTAGAGGAATTTCAAAGGTGGACATGAGATGTGGCGACAACGTACTACTGTGGAAAGACCTGTGGTTGGAAGAAGTTCTATCTGACACACACCCTAGAGCATTTTCTTATGTGAGAAATGAAGACTGCTCCGTCAAAGATTTCTTGACCATAAACTCGCTGGATGAAGCATTCTTTCTACCACTTTCTACACAAGCCCTGGAGGAACTGCAAGATATGCAAAACTTCGTGACACACATTACACTGGACAACAGCCAGAATGCAAAAGATATCTGGACTTACCCTTAGAGAGGAAGAGAATTTTCAGCCAGCAAATACTACAAATTCTACTTTAGGGATATGAAAGCCCACAAGACTTATCACTGGCTATGGAAATCAAAGGCAAATGCTAAACTCAAGGTCTTTGGATGGCTCATGCTGTCTGATAGGTTGAACACAAGAAACATGTTGAAGAGAAGGCACTTTAACATTGGTACTAACCTCAACTGCCTGCTTTGTGGTCAAAAAGAAGAAGACATTGATCACATGATCCTCACATGCCCATTTAGCCGAAATTGCTGGGCCACCTTTGGATTAGACCCTGGAGATCAGGCCACTCGGCTGTCCTGGCTAGAACAAGCTAAAATCAATTGGGGCAGGCCTTTGTTCATGGAGGTCATCCTTCAAGCATCCTGGAGCATTTGGAAAGAGAGGAACAACAAACTTTTCAGAGATATAAACCCCTCCTACCACTCTTGGCTGGCCAGATTCAAGGAGGATTTTAGTCTCCTTCAATATAGGTTTAAAGACAATAAGAAAGAGTTTATCTTCTTACTTTTAGATTCCCTACCCTCTGATTAATTGTACCCTTTAGTCAGATTGTACCCCCACTACAAAGGTAGCTGGGGTGAAATTTGTACATGATGTAACTAATCCTTGTAATTGTGTTTAATATATAATATATATGACAGTGGGAGCCTCTCCCACTGTCCCAGTTCCTCAAAAAAATTTACCACAACATGTTGATGCTGCTCCATGATAGCATGCCAAGTTTCATGAATTCCGGACGAGTTTTGGATTTACTAGAATTACAAAAGCAAGTACGTCGATGTTTGCCAGAGAGCCATGGTGTCGTGGTGTTCAAAATTCATCCTCATTTCTTGCATGGGACCTAAGCATGCAACCCAGGACACGTATTTGAATTTTCAACCAATTTAGATGCATTAGAGCATCTGCATGTAGTTCAAATTTGAATTATGCACATAAATGCATTGAAAACTCAATTAATGTATAAAAATGTCCAAACGAACCCCGAAAATTCGAAAAATTAACACAACACTCCTGTTGTTCTATGTTGACACTAGGAAAAAATTGAAATCAAGAAGAGGCAACGGATATCATTTCGTCCAGAAAGGTGAAACGTTCCCTACCGAAACCATCACACTTGTTGTGAGAAGCTCTGGTTTGTGAGAAGCTTATACTCAAACCTCCCTAGTGTTTGAAATTCATTCCCATTTCTTGCACGGGACCTAAGAATGCAGCCAAGGACACAAATTTGATTTTTCAACCAATTTATATGCACCGGAGCATGTACATGTAGTTTAATTTTGAATTGTGCACCTAAAATGGCAAGAAAATCAGTTTAATGTATAAAATGTAAATACGAACACTGAATAATTCCAATTCTTTTACGACACACATATAGTTGCATCTGCAGATAAAAGGTCTAGCAATTCAAATACCATCCATTGCCGCTGTGACCCCATTATGTAATTCAAATCAAGATGAAAAATCAAGTAGATCGCACACAGTTTATTATCACCAACCGTGTGAGATGTAGTACAAAATATCCTGGAGCACCGTTGGTGTATAGTACGCTGATAGCTTACGCGAGAAGTTGCGTTGGCTACTGTCCACAGCCGGCGTGTCAAGCACACCAGCTCGCTCCCCAAATACTCCCGCCTCTGCATCCCTCGCAATCTCGAAAATATCACTGCCTCGTAATCTCAAAAATATCTACCGACTGGAAGGTTTTCATGTTTGATAGCACACGATTAGTATGTGCGGACTATGTGCGATGTCTGTTACTCCCGCTCTGCTTCAGTCCCTTGATTCAAATTTTCAGTAGCCCCGGCATTTTACTCCCGCCTCTGCATCCTCGCAATCTCAAAAATATCTTCTCGCCCTTGATCCAAATTTTCAGTAGCCCCGCCTTGTTACTCCCGCCTAGTAAAATTTTCAGTTGCCGCAATATTTCCTCAAACACCACCTTGCCCCCCCTCCCCCTCCACACACACCACACACTCCCCAAAACCTCCGCTCACACAGACACACAGAATCCGCGAAACCATTGGTAGGTCACCGCCATCGCCGGCGCCTCCATCCTCAACCTCTGCCTGTGTGCCGGGGAGCTTGAGGAGCCAATGGCCAAAAAGAGGTTTATCGCGGCCTTTTTGCCTGATGCCGGCGAGGTGTCCCCGTCGTCCTCCGCGGGCTCGATCCGCCGTCCCCGGTCCCCCGATCCGCCAGCCGCCGCGCCTCTATGCCGGTTCAAGGACTTCCCCGTCCTCCCTCAGACCCGGCAGCCGACGAGGTCCTACCTCAGGGTCCGGCAGCGGCGGTGGGGGACGGGGGTCGCTGAGATTACAGATCGGGAGACCCACACCCGCCAGTGGCTTAGTAGCTTCCACATGACCAAGCTCGCGGCCATGGAGTACGACCGCTGGTAGGTCCACTACCACGATGCGGCGGCTAGGCTCAATTTCCCCTTCGACACACGTCCGGTCCACCTCGTTCCGTCGGAGCCAGGGGTGGTGAGCTCGGCTATAGCGCGGGAGGACCACGAGGCATGGGAGCGCCTCGAGGCCGAGGCCGCCGACAAGGCCTACATGCAAGAGCTCCGCCGGCAGCACCCGGAGCTCGTGGAGGCGGAGCGGGCGATCTTTGCCAGCACAGAGGGCGGCGAGGTTATCGCGCTCTCCTCCGATGACGAGGTCGAAGGAGGCGAGGACGGCGGCAAGGAGGGCGGCGAGGTTATCGCGCTCTCCTCCAATGACGAGGTCGAAGGCGGCGAGGACTATGCCGAGGAGGGCGGCGAGGTTTTCGTGCTCTCCTCCAATGACGAGGTTGAAGGCGGAGACGACGGCGGTGCGGAGGGCGTCGAAGTGGGCCCCAAGGACGAGGAGACCGACGTCGATGAGTGGAGGAGTGCCTTCCCCAACGACCCCGACGACGGCACCGGCCCGGACCCGGCTCGCGGCACACCGTACATGACAAGGAAAGATTGACTTGACCTAGCTTAGTTTAAATTTATGTTTTATGTTCGGTTATGCAAAACTATCTATGTTTTTGTTGGAATGCATGCTACTTTCGGTTGAACCTGCTTTGAACTTGATCAAATTGAAGCTTACAACGTTAAGTTTAGGGGATCGACTAGAAAAGGCCAAAAATTGCTGGAGTATATATATATCCACTAAGGGCTTTATTCCTTTAACTTTTAAAGGATCGGCTAGAGATGGCCTTATAACTTGTTTATTTTAGTTCTTTACAATGTGATAGTCTATATGTGCAACTATTTGTCGTGCAGTTCAATTTCATCAATAACAGTTTCAACAATACCACTATGAATTACGATATTTGGTTGCTGTTAAGATTATTGCAGTTAACATGCCTTTTCGTTTTTTTAACAATAAATAGTGTACTTTAGACCTGCACAATACTAGTTTGAATGACTATTTGCTTGTTTTTAAATGTTATGCCTGATGTAGTTAACACACATTTCCACTTCTTATTTTGCTTAACTAGCGTGCTTAAGCCTACACACTGAAGCTATCATTTGTAGATTATGTTGTCTACCATGGATATATTTGGTTGATGTTTAGCCTATTGTGCTTAACATGCCTTTATATGTACTCATGCAGGACAATATTGAGAACAGTGTTGTTTTCCATCGAGGTTAGTTTCATCGCATTGCTTATATGTACTCACTGTTTAGGATATCGGTAGCTGGTACCATATAGCCTGGGGCTGATAAGGGATTAATCGTCGAATCGGACATTTCACTGAATATATCTGTAGCCCATTTATCAGTAGGTTAACTAGGGACATATTTAATATATCTGACGCTACATAGCAACATGCATTGTACTGAATGACTAAATATGCAATCCCAGGCTACATAGCAACAAGGAAGAGTGTTATCTTAATGTTCTAATGATGTCTAGATATACATGTAATAAAATCTTATATAATGGGATGGAGGGCGTGTTGTACTACATCATTTTCAATTGTTGTTTAGCTTCTAATATTAACTTGGTGCTTTTAGGTACATATATCATTGCTAAAGTTCCACACTTCGACCCTTTCTGGGGCAATGAGATATTCATGAACCAGCATCAAGTGAGGAAACTGATAAAGATTGTTATTAAAATGGGTCCAAAGACGTCAATCGAACTATTTGTTTACACTTTATGCAAGACAACAGTGAACTGCAGGATGGAAAGTAAGAACCCTATAGCCTTCTTTTTACTGCCCGTAATGAGTTGTGTTAGATGACAATGTCTGAATCTTTTTTCTTTCGCAGTGGATCCTGAAGCAGTTTACTCAAGATTACCTCTCAAACTACATGATTGGCGGCCGGGCATCACAAGGGGTTGGACTAGGGTCCTGCATGCCTTCTGCATCCAGGAGAGCACAATAGGGCCATTCCGCTTCACCTTGTTGAGCAACCGGAATGTATGTCGCCTCTTTCTTTACCATCTGTAATAGTACAAGTATAGAACCCTGGTTCATCATTCTTTATTTGGTGCTTATGTAATTCTTAAACATATGTACCTGTGGATCGAATAATGCATTGGTTGTTTGAACCTGATGGACATGAATAAAGCTATAGCCTACTTTCAAGTTTAAATTAGGTACAATTTTAAATAGCAGGAATTAAATTAGGGTGAAATTACGGTGTGCAGGTCATTACGGTGCACACGGTTAATAAAGCACAGCGTGTGCGATATACATCATAATCTGACACGGTTCACCGAGAGGAAACGTGTGTAACAATGCACACAGTTTCCATTTCCAAAGCGTGTGTGATGTCAGGCACTATCACATACAGTGCGGGAAAACTAAATGTGTGTGATTGTCTACCTATCGTACACGGTTTATAATCATGAACTGCTTGTGATGTGCCAGGCATCGTAAAACTCCCGTGCCTGAAACCTTCCTGGAAACTCCCGTGCCTGGAATCTTCCTGGTTTTAGGTAAAACCACAAAACTCCGACTGCGTTGACAATGCAAGCACAAACGAGTAGCAAGGATGAAGTGTTAGGGATATTCGAGATATCGGAAACGGTTATATAGGGACAACTGTATGCATCGAGGCTCCATATCCTCGACGGTTTCTGGGTCGTGTGGGAAGGACCCCCCTATCGCCGTCACTCACTAGGCGACGGTTCCAAATGCCGTCGCAGAAAGGGGTTAAAAACCGTTTGTATAGCACCAACACGTACCAGTGTTTCGACTCAGATTTCGGCTATGAGTATGTTATCGTACGTAGTGGCAACACTACCTCGAATATTATACAACTTTCTCTTCAATGTGTGTGTATGTGGTTAGAACCTGGTACTGATCACAAGAGCTCGAAAGGGACAACATATTGGTCGATATTACTCAAACTTAAGCCACCACAAAACCTTATGTTTGATCATTTCTTTGGCATCCCATCACCAGACAACAAAAGATTCAGCAAGCAATGATTTAAATAAAGTTCTTGAGAGCCTTGATGATGAGACACTCGTTGGTGAGTTATAGAGTTACTCTAGAATGATGTTATCTTTACATAACTTTCATTCCCTAATATATGCTTTCATGGCTCAAGAAATGCAATCTCTTCGGTGCATTCCCGGCAAGCAAGTGTTCAGTAGAAAAAAATAAAATCAAGTGTTACTTTGTGATTTTGTCTAGTTGAGCAAGAGCTTTGTGTTGATTATCTTTGCTTCACTAAAACTTGCAAAATAACCATGTCACCTCTATAGCTAGACTAAGTTTTGAAGTCAAGAAGTGGCGGGTTATCTAGGTGTACTCATCATAAGTGAAGCAAAACCTTCTCGTTTATTTGGTGTAAACAACTGAGTTCCTTACGTTTTGGATTTCCCTCTATGTTGGTCGAGGTCGATCAAGTCTAAGCTTGGTGGAGTTGGCGATTGTTGTTCTTACACTCACGATACATGAGCATAAACTGATATATTTCTTGAAAACCAAGATATTCGCTCTGATATTGCTACAAACGACTAATCAATGGAAAGGATTCCAAATATCCGATCTTTATTTTATTTCCATAGGAAATGGGTTAAATATGGAGGAAATCAAGCCAATACATGGAAGGGAGTAAAGAGGGTATAGAGGAGATCAAGTGGGAGGCACGCCAGGAAGAACAGAGCAAGACGATGTTCCGTACGATCGTACACGCTCGTATGAGCGGTCGTATGGACACCTAAAGGTCCCCTGGACCAACCCTACAAATACCATGAAGAGGCCAACCCCATAATAGCAACAGACCATCGCCGAAACCTCAATCTTCATTGTCCGACGCAACCCTAGCCGCCGTCATTTCCCATCTCATTTCCATAGCCGCCACCATCTCCACCTCCAAGCACTCATCCAACTAGCCATACTTTGTAATCGGCTATCACATCCGGCAACTATTATAAGATATATTATCAATCAATATTCATGATGTGTTCTTTGATGGTTTGTACTTGTGATCTGTTCTCCATATCTAAGCTATCATCATGGGTTGTGGCATAGCCTTAGAACCCTATGTATTTATTGGAGGGATCTCTGGAAGTACTTCGAATTTACGTCCCGTATGTGTAAATTGCTTCATTGATGTCTCTTGTCTCATCTGCGTTCTTCTTCCTTGTACGTACCTAGGATCACAGAGAGTGAGCCAGAGAGAGGCTAACGGCAAGCGGACCATGAAGTGTTATTCTGAACACTAGTCATAGAAAGGTTTAGTACGGTAGCACAGATCCTATATCTTGAGGATACAAGAGTTTTATGTGGCACCCCGATCCGCATGGAGCAGGGGACCTTCGCATGTCAGCCCAGGATAACACCTAACGCCCGACAGGTACATGATACAGCAATCCAGGTATAAAATATTCATCAATTACATGACATAGAGCAGTACATCCTTGATGAATACAATGTGTGGCATAGCTCTAAGGCTATCTAAATGGTGGCGGAAGTCTTGGTTTGGCGGCTCGACGACTCTGGCTGGGCTCCACAACTCACTGGACTATCAATGTTACGGCCTAGCGCGTCAAGTCTCCTCCGGCAATCTGGCCATGTGCAAGGCCAGGTGAGTACTTTGAATGTACTCGCAAAACAACCAAATACATAGCATCCAAACATGCAAATGACAAAGCAAGTACTGAGCGCATGCAAGAATTTAACTCATACATTAACTAAGCATGGCATGATATTAACAAGAAACATAAATCAAACTAAGCATTGACATATTATAGCATGGCAAAAAGATAACATGGCATATCATAGCCTTTCATTGATCACATAACATGGCATGGCATAGATGCATGAAATTATGCGGAAAAGTAAACTACCAATTACCTCCCGTGTAGAATGAATGTAGTATCCTATTCATCAATCACTTACTCTGCCACTGCCCCTCTGGGCCAACTCATGACTCACCGAGATCTCATCTCGTGATCATGCCCGAAACAACTCTGTGACTTCTCACGACTATCTCGTAGTCCGAGTCACCACATTCCTTATAGCATATTAGTTATCAAATTATTTATATCAGCTTTATCCTCCATTTCGACCAAGACCCGATAGTGTGACCTAGTATGAACTTGTGACCATATCCGAGGATGCGTCTATCGATAGATTAAACACAATCTGTAGAGGTTAGCACATTGTACCCACACCACAGAACCCATTGCCTCGTGCTCCCATTCGGGTGGACCAATGGCGTTCTGACGAAACCGATCTATTGCTAAGACACTCCCCCGGCCACTCCGACCAACTCCCCTTTGGGCTAAGTCATGGGTGGCCCAGATGCCACTCTGGACATCCAACGACCGCTGTTGTGGCAAAACAATCATCCCAAACGGGGACATGAGCTCAATACTAAACACGGGCACACAAGGTTATTGCCGCCTACCGGGCCAGGGTAGCGCGCGCACATAACCTTCCCTAGTGGGAGGCACCAGCGAGAGGCCTGACAATAGACTCCATTAAGGCCTCCCCATAAGGCAAGTGTGGCTGCACTGAAAAAGCTCGGCTCGGTGGCACTATAACTTGATCCCATCGATGACGGAGGAGGTTGTTACTATTAAGTCATTTTTCTTAACCACTCTATCATCATCAACATTATGAGCATGATAACATGAACATGTAACATGCAAATGCATTAACAACCAAAGAATACAAAGCTCTTCAAGTGGACAGATATAGCATATGAGGCAGTGCAATACATGATACAAGTATATCAACAATGTAACATAATCATAATAGCACGGATACAGATGGCATGAGACTAGATCAAAGTATCAACATGATATTATCAATAAAAGTGTTCTAGCTAACATGGCAAAAGATATCATGAAGTAAAGGCATGACATGGCAAGCAATATCAACACATAGCATAGCTGGTAGAAATGCAAACGAAAACATGATAAGAATATATTGTAGCTACACACACAGGGTGCAAGCAAAGTCAACAAGCAATTCCGGGGCTCATGATAAGAGGTTGGCTTGCCTGGGGGTCGAGGAATACTCCGGGAAGAAAGTGTGATCACCTCACGGAAGAATTTGCCAGAAAAAGATTCCCTCTCAAAGGGGCTGGATATAGGGCAAGGGAAAAATGGGTATTTTCAAAATGTGCAAACATTATGAAAATAATATCATCAGAAAGGGCTCGACGAACAGAGAACGTGAGTGAGGGAATCACCTCAATCGGAGTTACGGTTGAAAAGTTGTGGCCGTTCGTTTGATAGGCAGAAAAGAGGCTTAACCAGTGAACGTTCACAAAGCAACCACTTCGGCCGGAGGCTGGGCAGAAAGCGTATTCTCAAGGAGTACGCTTCCGCGCAGGGGCAATGCATTCTGGCGCGAGCCGCTGCTGTGTACGCTTTCGCCTGGGGAAAACGTACTTAATGGACTACGTCTCCACTTAATCCAGTCAGCGGGTCCACCACATCAGCGCAGACACAATGACAGGCGGGTCCCGCGGCATCTTGTCCCTCTCCTGCCTGGGTCTTCTTCTTGCTCGCGACACAGGGCACAGAGGCGGGCCGCGCACCGGCCTGGCCGTCGCCTCGCTGCTCACCAGGGCTGGCCGACGAGCTCAGAGGCTCCGCCGCTCCTCGCCGCGGGGTCGACTGGAGCGGACTGCAGCGCCGGGGCCAAGGGGAGGACCGCGGCGGCCGAAGAGCTTCAGCGGGGTGTCCGCTGGCCGGACTCCCTCGCCGGAGTTGGGGGTGGAGGCGGTCTTCGGGCTCCAGGGGAGGCTAGGGAGCAGGAAAGGGGGCGGGGGAAGGGCCACGGCCGAGGATGGCCGAGGGGGATTTGGGCAGCGGCCTTCGGCCATTAGAGAGGATGGAGAGCTCCGCCGGCTCAGGGAAGAACTACGGGGAGAGGGGAGGGGATGAGAGAGCTGGATATTCTCGGGGAGAGCTTGGACTGCGGCTTTATATCCGAGGCGAGGAGCACCCGAGCCAGTTGCCGCCGGGCGAGTCCGGCCGAGGCTCTGCCGCGCATAGAGGTCACGGGGGGGGGGGCACGGGAACGCGACGAGGGGGAGCGGACGAAGGTCACGGAGTCGAGCAACGCCAACGGGCACGGGGTGGAAGAGGATAGGGAAGACGAAGACGACGGTGCTTCATGCACGCATACTGCGGCGACGGGGATGTCTCATCGAGGAAAAAAATGGAGGGGGAGAGGGGTCCAGGGGGAAGAGGACGCCGAGGGGGGCTGTTGGACACGCCGGGGCGAGCCAAGGCGACCTAGTGGACCTCCCCATGGGCTCCAGAGACACAGTGCACCCGCAGTGCATGCAACGCGCGTGCTGTTCACCGCGTGAGTATGGCACAGACACGCGTTCCGGTCGGTCTGGATATGTCTAGCGAGCAGATCACCACCCCACTAGAGGTTCTGAGCAACGATAAAACACACAGAGCTCACGGTGTGACTGTACGTTGCTCAAGTCCAAAACAACAGTAACCTGTTTGATGGAAAGATAAGGCAGTGCACAGCTCCATTAGGCACGGGATGTGGGTGGGAGTTGTCATGTACTAAGTTGACCAGTGTGCCAAAGTATCAGCCCAAAAAGATGAGTTTAGCTGGTATTTCCTGTGCAAACTGCCCCACTGACTAGAAATGCAAATGAGGATGCTGGGGAAAAATGGCCAAGTATAATGAGCTGAGTTTTGGTGGAGGGTGATGATATAACCATTAGAGACTGCTGGAAAAGTTTCAGCTCGTTTTGATCATCCATCATGGTACTTCACAAACAAGCGATCTGAACAGAAACTTGAGAAAATTGCAGGGGAAGATTGGATACATGGATTGAGCTGAATTTTGGTTTTCAGTAGAGATTTATCAATATTAAGCACCCCGCAAAATTTCAGCTTAAAAGGATTAAGGAATCAAGCACTTCCTTTGCAAAAATTTCAGACAGGGCAGAAACTTACATTGGATCATGTGCTCAAATTAAGAACTGTGGTTCATGGGTTTAGATGGAAATTGTGAAGATATAACAAGGACAAGATCCACAAATTGTTTGGGGATTTTCCTTGCTACCCAAATGGTAGTTCCTTTGGAAAATGGCAGAAATGCAATATTGGCTTAAAATAGGAAAAATGCAATTTTCCCTATTTAAATATGGCCAATATTTTTAGGAGAGCTCAATATGGTAACAAAGAATATCTCCAAAAGTTTTCAGAAGCTTCGGAGACAGATAGATATTTTCCTGGATTTAATTCCTTTAAATAGCAGAAAAAGGAATTAATTTGTAATGAAAAATATTGCTAATGACTTGCCAATATTTTTGCATATCCATGGTTTATGGGTGTAGGAGGATCTCTGGCGGAATTTGGAGGATTAACAGAGCAAAAGAAATGAGTGCTCCTTTGTAATCACAAAGGCAAGATTTTGAAATTCCAAATATTGGAATTAGAGATTGAATGGGTTTTGAGATGATACAAATGAGGTTCTGCCCAACATCAAAGGCAGATGCAAGGTTTTGAAAGGTTGAAAATTGCCTGGATTCTCAGAATCATCCAACAAACTCCGGAGAAAGATTTTGAAAAGAATGCTAGGAAGGAATAACAGCGCAAAAATTAATAACCCAATTTTTGGGCTGTTACAAACCTTCCCCCCTTAAGAGAATCTCGTACTCGAGATTCCAAGGGTTATAGCAAGAATGATATTCACCCCTGGGCCTCTGGGTTAGCTGTTAACCCTTTGGTTGGATACAAACGAGTTGGGGTACCGATAATTGGTGCACCCAGGAAGGGATACGGGTAAAGCAAGGCTATCTTCGCGGCTAGGGGCAACTTAGGATCAAATGTTGGGGGCACCCGAATGAACAGTGGTCTCTCCTATTGACAGGTGGGTCCAGGGCCCACTGGCAGCCTCCTTCTGCTACCTGCATCTCTCAGCTTCTTCTTCATTGCTGCTCCGCGTGCGGCTTGGCGCAACGCGCATCTAGCCCCAAGGTCACTAGGCACCCTAGTACCGTAATGCTCGGCGTGCATGGTATTGTTGCAGAGAGCACTCACGTCGCGGGCCAGCACCTTGTTGGCACTGCTCGCGGATTCGCCTCTTGGATGTCGGTGATCGAGCGACGAGCGGTTCTCCTGGACCTCGCTCACCGTACACCGGGGTCGGGCTATAAAAGACGGCAGCGTGGCTCTTCTCTAATTCACACCATGCCGCTCTACTACCTCCTTGGTTTGGACGAGATCGAGCCAAGCTCCTTCGGCGAGGAGGTGTTCTTGGTGGGGCTACGGTTGCTCCTAGCTGCGCTGCTGGGCACACTGATCGGCTCGTCAATCATCCTGCTGATACTCATCAAGAATGATCGGGCTCGAGGCAACGCACATCCGGGGGTGGGGGCTCGAGATGCAGAAGAAGATGGTGCGGTAGGTGGTCCTCCGCCACGCTTTCTCCTCTGCCGCTTCGCGCCGGTGGAGTAGTCGTGCCACGGTGGGGTGACTTGCCTCGCGCCATGCAAGGCAGTGATGGTAGGGGCGTCGGGGTCTGGATGAGGTGAGGTGGCTTCACCAGCTCAGGAAACACACTGCTGGTTCCATAGAGGAAAAACTTCGCGGTTAGCCCCACAAAAAGTAGGCTCGAGGTAGAATCAGAGTTGGAATTTGTACCGTGGTAGTTGTACTGGATTGGGTGAAATAAAGTTGGTAGTGTTCCTCCGGAAATGCAAGTGGGGCTATGGGAAAAATCAGATGGAAACGCCTCTTCGAGGCTCTGGATCTGGAAATCTGACATACGGGGTATGCACAGATAGAAATAGGAATGTGACTTTGCATTTCCCCGAGTACTACCCAGTCGTACTCGTGGGTGAACCTGGTATGCGTGCATTATGCAGTACATTCTAAACTAACAAGCAGACATATGCAACATACATGCAGATGAAAAACACATCAAACAAATAACTCTAAGGTGTTTTAATGCTAGTGGGTATATGTACTCCTGGTATACATATAACTACACCAGCTCGCATTTTATTAGGGACTCGGGGCAAGTCAATGTTGTAGGTGCATGTGCTCTACCGAATAAAATCTTGCTAGAAACATATTGCCAGCCCTGTCAAACATTTCTGTTTGATAAAGAGGCAAACAAAACAAAAACCATACAACAAGGAAGAATACATAGAACATGAACACAACACCACTACAAAAAAAAGACACATTCGTCACATTTTGGGCCGAATGAAATTTTTTCTGTCATGCTTATGACATGTCTATGACGATAATTGTGACAAAACCTGGTATCATCATAGATGTGGTGGGATCCTACTTCTATGACAAAAAAAACATGACAGAAAATGGGCTTTTCGTCCTGGGCGGGCCGGACGGTGGGTGGTCAGGGCCGAGCAATGCACGAGGGTTTGCACGATTTCTCATACATGTACGCGCGTGTGTGCGAGGCGTTGCGCTCTAACTGAACCCGAGTGAGGCGATGGGCTCTAACTGAACCCGAGCGATTGCACTAGCTACGTTACTGAACCGCGATCGGTCCCTTGCTGTTAACTGAACCCGGGTGATTCCTTCGCTACTCTGCTAACTGAAGCCGATCGATGCTGCCTCGTGATGAACAGTGAGCATTGTTGGGGGGGGGGTTGGATGAACAGTTCCTGGTGGGATGGGTGGATGAACAGGACCCCGTGGAAGTAGAGGCGTTGTCGCTGGATGAACAGGACCCCGATCGATTGATCCGGTTGGGGGTGGATGAACAGGACCCCGTGGAGGGCTGGATGAACAGGACCCCGTGGAGGGCTGGTTGAACAGAAGCCGGTGGAGGGCTAGATGAACAGTAGCCCATGGAGGGGTGGTTGAACAGGAGCCCGTGGAGAGGGCTGGTTGAACAGTAGCCGGTGGAGGAGCAGTGGAGGCTGGATGAACAGGAGCCCGTGGATGAACAGTCGCAGGTGGAAGCTGGAGGAGGTCGACGGTGGATGAACAGTAGCCCGTGGAGGTTGGAGGAGGTCGATGGTAGAGATGAACAGTATCCCGTGGAGTCCCGTTTTGCGGTATGCCACACTCCTCCCGATGAACAGGACCCCCGTTTCGACCGTAGCGCTCCAATACAAGTCTGTTTCCTCCGTTTTGCGATACACCACACCCCACCCGATCAACAGGACCCCGTTTCGACCATAGGAGGTCCAAGAGAAGTCTGTTTCCTCCGTTTTGTGGTATGCCAGACCCCTCCCGATGAACAGGATCCCGTTTCGACAGTGGCCGGTCGAACACAAGGTCGTTTCCTTTGTTCTGCGGTACGCCAGGCCTCGTTTCGATAGGCTGTTCCGTCCAAGCCGGTTGGCTCCCGATGAACACGACGCAGTTTATTCGTTCTGACCCAGCTATGTACACGAGCCCTGGCCGTACATATGCGCGAGTAGGCGTTCCGAGACCCCGCCCGTATGTACGTACATGACCGTATTTACTTTCTTGCACCCTGGTTGTACGTACGTGTACACGATATTAACGGGACTGCGTGACATGCTACGTGCGTGCCTCTACTACGACACATGCGCGCCTATACTACGACACGTGCCCTTCCTTACATGGCCATGGTTCATCGTTGCAGCCCGCAGACAGACCGATCGTATGTATGTACACGTTCACGACCAGAATGACAACGCTACGTACGCTTCGACCAGGTGGGTCCCGACTGACACACACTTCCTTGCGTGCGAAGATGTAGCTGGTGGATCCCAGCAGTCAGGGGGGAAAGGTTTTTTCACGAAATACGGTGGCTAGTACGGTGGGTCCCTCCTGTTAGGTGGAGGAATCATTATTTTCCGCGTAATAAGAAGGCACTTCCTTGCTGCCGCGGTGGACCCAGCTGTCAGCCTCTCCATGTACAGTACTCTTCCGATGGAAGTCGTTCATTGACCACATTGACCACGCCGCGCCGAGAGCACCAAGGCGGTGGATGACGGCGAGGCCTAGGAAGGGGATGACGCGAAGCCGGGGATGACGCGGCAATGGATGCCCACGCGCAGAGGAGTACGAGGGTTCACTGGTTCGGTTTGGTGTGAGGCTGCCGTTGCCGCAGAATAATAGGGGGTGTGGGTGAGTAGAGGGATGGCCTGGCCAGCAGTGGGAGTAGTAGGGGCGGTGAGGCCTCCGCGGCAGCACAACCGGCCACGGGAGGCAGGAGAAGGCGGCACGACCAGCGTTGGTTTGAGCGGCTGGAGCAAGAAGACCAAAGGTTGAAGAAGCACTACGGCCGTTGGATGGACATCGTACGGTCACTGGAGATAGAATCATTCATATTGACTAAGTTGACAAAGCCCTCCGTCCACGTCAACTTAGTAGGCCCACAAGTCAGCCTCCCACTATGGTGGGTCCCATCTAGCAAGGGGAGTATTCACTTTTTTGTGCGTAATAAGGAGGCACTTCCTTGCGTGCGAAGATATAACTGGTGGATCAGATTTGACAGAGGGGGAACGTTTTTTTGCAAAATACAGAGGCCCTTCCGATGGGTTCCAGCTGTCAGGTTGAGGAATCATTATTTTGCACGTAATAAGGAGGCATTTCCTTGTGTGCGGCCATGGACCCAGTTGTCAGCCTCTCCACTTATAGTCCACTTCCGATGGATGTCGTTCGTTGACCACGTTGACCATGCCGTGTCGAGAGCACTAGGGCGGTGGACGACGGTGATGCCTAGGAAGGGAACGACACGGAGCCGGGGAAGACTCGGCAGTGGTTGCCCACGCAGTGGGGAGTACGAGGGTTTACTGGTTCGGCTGCCGTCGCCAAAAAATAACAGGAGGTGTGGTGAGTAGAGGAATGGTCTGGCCAGCAATGGAGTAGGGTGGGGCGGTGCGGCCTGTGCGGAAGCACCCGACCACGGGAGGCGGGAGCAGGCAGTCCTACTGGCGCTGGTTTGGGCGGCTGGAGCAAGAAGATCAGATATTGAAGAAGCTGAACGGCCGTTGGATTAACATCCAACGGTCACTGCTGCTAGAATCGTTTGTGGACTAAGTTGACAAAGCCTCTCGTACACGTCAATCTAGTAGACCCACAAGTCAGCCTCCAAATAGCATACAGCCCGAAATTGCTAGCCAGATTCAAATTAATTTAAAAACTAAACATACCTTAATTTAAATCCAATGAAAATTTACCTGCACAAAAACAATGAAATTTAAAATATCAAAATCCGAGAGAAAAAAGTATTTTGGAACTAATTGCCTGTTTGCTGTATTTTTTCATTTTAGAGCCCATGTATTATTACTCATAGCCCATTTCTTTTTACTTATAGCCCATTTTCTGGGCAAGCCCGAATACATCCTTCCTCGTCTTGAAAGATTTCCGGCCCAGCAGGGCGTAGAAAAGCAAGTAGGCCTACGTTAGTTATTCTGCAAAAAGCAAAATAGCTGGGCTAGCCATTTTCAGAAAGGAAAAAAACAAACTGGGCTGGTCATGTGGTAAACATATGAAATAAAAGCCTGGGCTAGACAGGCCACAGCTCCCGCACAACCCAGTTGATACCCTTCTCCGTCCCGAAACAACAAAAATACTGCGCGCGCTGCTGGGTCCCTACTATCATCCTCACCATGTACAGTCATCTCCTTATTCCTCTTGGTTGTTGACCATGTTGACAACACCGGAGGGCGGCGCCGCGGTGAGCGAACCAAGGCGGAGGACGATGGTGAGTCCTCGGAAGGGAACAAACAGGAGCCGGGGAAGATGCGCAGAGTTTTAGGGTGCGATGTGGCCACGATGCATGCGCGGCAACACAGCCAGCCGTGGGAGGCAGGAGCAGGCGGTCCCACTGGCGCTGGTTTGGCTTTGGTGGCTGGAGGAAGAAGAGACTGAAGAAACAAGACAGACGTTGAATGTCAATCCAACGGTCAAGGTTGGCACAATCGCTTGTTGACTAAGCCGACACCAAGTAGCATACCTTTCTATATATAGGAAGAAAAGAAAAACTGGGCTTGTTCGCCTGATAACATTCCCAAAACTGCGACCGTTCGATCTTGCGTCGCAACTAAAACTGCGAGGAAAATGCGTTTGTCCACCGTCCTCCTCACAGGGAACGTTCTCCACATAAGTGACTAGCACCCTTGGTTTTCAACCGAGAGGTCTTGGGTTTGAGTCCCAGGAACTCTCAGTTTTGTCCTCGTTCCTTCCTCACAGAAAAAGAAATAAAATCAAAGACTTGAGAAGGCGTACAGAACAAGCTAGTGTACGAGTAAAGAGACGTTGCTGAGTTTTAGAAAAAAGAGAGACATGCTCCTGTAGCTGGTTCGAATCCAAACCTAGACTATGACTATAGATGGTGCTATGCCACTCTGCAAGTAACGAAACTGACATATCCAACGTTCGCTTCTCCTCTTCTCTACTTACTCTGCCTAGCATCTGAAGCTCTAGCCGCAACAACCATGTTCGCTGGCTGCTCGTCCACCTGCTCTTCAGCAGGCAACAACCAAATATGCGCCAAGTCCCCTCCCATACCATCACCTGTGGGTCTCATCACACCCCCGCTGGCACACGCACCGCAGCCGGTTGCTCATCGCAACCCTCTACAATTGGTGTGATGCCACTGTTGCAAATGACGCAGAGTCATCTGTCGCATCTCAACCACAACCCTCAACCCTGGCCGAGTCTTGTACAAATGCCTGAATCATGGGGTAATAATATGTTGAAGTGTTGTTCTGCTGCTTTCAGTTGCTGATTTTTTTAACAGTTTGGTTGATGATCTTCCAATTTGATTCGTGGAGAAAAGGGAAGATTCGTGTGATTTGTATTTTTGGGAAGTTGCTGATGTGGGGGAATGCAACTACGCTGATTATTTGGTTAGCATAGGAATCCCGATACCAGCAGGTTGGGGTGTTTGACAAGTAACTGAAGGAACGACAGAAGAGGAAGATGCAGAGCAGAAGGTAAAAGATGCAGTTCCTCTGATCATGGCCAAGCAACAGCTGTTGAACAGCCTTGACACCAATGAGGAGATGAAAGAGCTTGTGAAGATAATGGGAAAAATCGATGTGCTCTGTAGGATGATTGTCTCTTTATTTGCAGTGTATGTAGAACTCGTGATGTATTCAGTGGCTATGACATGAGCACTTTGCTGAAACTATTAATGAATGAAACATGTGTCGCAGGCTGGGCGCATGTTGTGAACATCTAATGATTTCTATTAACGGATATCAGGGGGTATCCCCTTTTGCTCATAAATAAATAAATAGCAGAGGCCCTTTTGGTAATAAATAAATAAATTAGCAGAGGCCCTGTTGGGTCAGCTTTGTTCCCATTCGAAGACGTCGAGCAAATTGCAGTCCAATAGCAAACTATGTCATCAAATTCAAGTTTCACAATCAAATATGAGTACAACTAAACAATAATGTCATCATGTTTTAGTCATCATACAATCACCAAACACAATAACAAGTGATGTTCTCACAGCAAAATACTAAACAACACGTTCATCAAGTTTCAGTTGTCATAGCAAACACAATTTCACATAGTAGATAAAAAACGTCTTCTGACAGGCAAATACGACAAAAGCAATCTAATCATCATCCGCAGCAGCAGCGTCAACATCTTCGCCATGTGTATTATTCTGAATCGTAATTCCCCACAGTGTTATCTTCTTCTTCTTCATCCTCAATGTCCTCGAACGTTGGCTTCTTCTTGATCAACTCTTATATGTCCACAGCACAATAGGCAATCTTTTCGCCAGTGTCATTGACGTGATGGTTCTCAAAGTTATTAGGAACATCTGTGGAATCTTGTACATCAGGAGCAGTGTAAGCATCATCTTGTTGTGCAACTTCATTAAACGAATTCCTCTTCTCAAACCTTTGCAATACTCTCCAGTCATCGCTGTTGGATTCACGGTTCCGCAGACCCTTGAGAGGTTCGAACTCTGGGGTGCGTGCGAAGAACTCTCTCTCCCCAATCTGCCTGCTCAACGATTCCACGGCCTAGCTCGATGAACCAAAGGGACAAGGGACACAGCAGTTTATCCTGGTTCGGGCCACCTTGCGGTGTAATGACCTACTCCAGCTTTGTAGTGGATTGCCTCGAAGGGCCGAGGACGAACTAATACAGTGGTAGAACAGCCTAAGGTGGTGAGGTGTTCTTGAGCTCGAAGAGCTGGTGAGGTGGTCCGGGTGGAATGGATCCGTCCCCCCTATGGTGGTGGCTAAGTACTATTTATACTGGCCTTGGTCATCTTCCCAAATGTAGGCGGGAAGGGATCCCACAACGGCCAAATTTGAAGGGAGATAACTAGTACAAGTTATCCTGACAAAAGTAGTCTTCGCCTGCAAAAGCCTCTGGTGGTGACGCTGTAGTGGGCTCCGCGATGACCTTCGTCCTGTCGTCCTGGCAGTCTTGGTATCGTTGCACTGATATGGAAACCTTTGCTTGATTCCTCGGGACCCTGCGCCTGCGCTTGCCTCCTTAGCACCAAAGAGGAAACTGGTAAACTGTGCCCGTTGGCGCTTGCCTGGCCTTGATCATCATGGCTGACGTTAGGTAAACTTCGCGAGGTGTAGCTTGATGACCCACAAGTGTAGGGGATCTATCGTAGTCCTTTCGATAAGTAAGAGTGTCGAACCCAACGAGGAGCAGAAGGAAATCACAAGTGGTTTTCAGTAAGGTATTCTCTGTAAGCACTGAAATTATCGGTAACAGATAGTTTTGTGATAAGGTAATTTGTAACGGGTAACAAGTAATGAAAGTAAATAAGGTGCAGCAAGATGGCCCAATCCTTTTTGTAGCAAAGGAAAAGCCTGGACAAACTCTTATATGAAGGAAAACGCTCCCGAGGACACATGGGAATTATCGTCAAGCTAGTTTTCATCACACTCATTTGATTCGCGTTCGTTACTTTGATAATTTGATATGTGGGTGGACCGGTGCTTGGGTACTGCCCTTTCTTGAACAAGCATCCCACTTATGATTAACCCCTATTGCAAGCATCCGCAACTACAAAAGAAGTATTAAGGTAAACCTAACCATAGCATGAAACATATGGATCCAAATCAGCCCCTTACGAAGCAACGCATAAACTAGGGTTTAAGCTTCTGTCACTCTCGCAACCCATCATCTACTTATTACTTCCCAATGCCTTCCTCTAGGCCCTAACAATGGTGATGTCATGTATTTGACGTTCACATAACACTACTAGAGGAGAGACAACATACATCTCATCAAAATATCGAATGAATACCAAATTCACATGACTACTTATAGCAAGACTTCTCCCATGTCCTCAGGAACAAACGTAACTACTCACAAATCATATTCATGTTCATAATCAGAGGGGTATTAATATGGATAAAGGATCTGAACATATTATCTTCCACCAAATAAACCAACTAGCATCAACTACAAGGAGTAATCAACACTACTAGCAACCCACAGGTACCAATCTGAGGTTTTGGGACAAAGATTGGATACAAGAGATGAACTAGGGTTTTAGAGGAGATGGTGCTAGTGAATATATTGATGGAGATTGACCCCCTCCCGATGAGAGGATCGTTGGTGATGACGATGGTAATGATTCCCCCCTCCCGGAGGGATGTTTCCCTGGCAGAACAGCTCCGTCGGAGCCCTAGATTGGTTCCGCCAAGGTTCCATCTCGTGGCGGCGGAGTTTCGTCCCGAAAGGTTACTTATGATTTTTTCCATGGTAAAAGACTTCATATAGCAGAAGATGGGCACCGGAGGCCTGCTAGGCAGCCCACGAGGCAGGGGCGCGCCCCCACCCTCGTGGATGGTGGGTGGCCCCCCACTGGTTGATTCTTTCGCCAGTATTTTTTATTAATTCCAAAAACTGCCTTCGTGAAGTTTCTGGACTTTTGGAGTTGTGCAGAATATGTCTCTAATATTTGCTCCTTTTCCAGCCCAGAATTCGAGCTGCCGGCATTCTCCCTGTTCATGTAAACCTTGTAAAATAAGAGAGTATATGCATAAGTATTGTGACATAACGTGTAATAACAGCCCATAATGCAATAAATATCGATATAAAAGCATGATGCAAAATGGACGTATCAACTCCCCCAAGCTTAGACTTCGCTTGTCCTCAAGCAGAAGCCGATAACGAAAAATATGTCCACAGGTTTAGAGATAGAGGTGTCGATAAAATAAAATACGGTCATGAGGGCATCATGATCATCCTTATAACAGCAACATATATATATTTTGTCATATGATTTCTTATGCTCAAGTAATAATCTATTCACAATGTCAGGTATGAATCAGAAACTTCATTAAGAACTAACAAACTATAATCTCAGTCATTGAAGAAATTGCAATTTATCATAACATAGGAAAGAGTCAATATAAGAGCTTTTCAGCAAGTCCACATACTCAACTATCATTTAGTCTTTCACAATTGCTAACACTCACGCAATACTTATGGTTATGGAGTTTTAATCGGACACAGAGAAAGATAGGGGCTTATAGTGTTGCCTCCCAACCTTTTACCTCAAGGGTAGTGCCAACAATAATAGTTCATGCTAACTTACAGCCAATTGGATATATATATATATATATATATATATATATATATATATATATATATATATATATATCAGGATCTTTCCAACACAATGCGCTTGCCAAAGGATAAAATGTAAAAAGGAAAGGTGAAGATCACCATGACTCTTGTATAGGGTATAAGACAAGAATAAAAGATAGGCCCTTCGCAGAGGGAAGCAGAGGTTGTCATGTGCTTTTGTGGTTGGATGCCCAAGATCTTAATGCGAAAGAACGTCACTTTATATTGCCACTTGTGCTATGAACCTTTATTATGCAGTCCGTCGCTTTTATTGCTTCCACATCACAAGATCGTATAAAGCTTATTTTCTCCACACTAATAAATCATCCATATTTAGAGAGCAATTTTTATTGCGTACAACAATGACAACTTACTTGAAGGATCTTACTCAATCCATAGGTAGGTATGGTGGACTCTTATGGCAAAACCAGGTTTAAGGATATTTGGAAGGACAAGTATTATCTCTACTTGGTGCAAAGAATTTGGCTAGCATGAAAGGGAAAGGCAAGCTCAACATGTTGGATGATCCATGACAATATACTTTATTTCAGATATAAGAAAACATAACTCATTACGTTGTCTTCCTTGTCCAACATCAACTCTTTAGCATGTCATATTTTAATGAGTGCTCACAATCATAAAAGATGTCCAAGATAGTATATTTATATGTGAAAACCTCTCTTTCTTTATTACTTCCTAGTAATTGCAACGATGACCAAAACTATGTTTGTCAACTCTCAACAACTTTTATTCATCATACTCTTTATATGTGAAGTCATTACTCTCCATAAGATCAATATGATCTCTTTTATTTTTTTATTCTTTCTTTTATTCCCCCAAAATCATAGCAAGATAGTCAAGCCCTTGACTCAACATTAATCTTTATTATATATAGCTCATGGACTCGATTACATAGAAGGATCATAAAGCAAAGCTCAAAACTAGATCATACTAAAACTTTATTCTACCAGATCAAGATATTACCAAAAGGATCGAACTAAGAAAAATGGCAGAGATAGGAGTGTGATGGTGATACGATACCGGGGCACCTCCCCCAAGCTTGGCAGTTGCCAAAGGGAGCCCATACCCATGTGTTTATGTCTCTTTCTTCGGAGGTGGTGATGTGATATTCTTGGCGATGATGCCCCTTAAGATGTGATTCTCTTCCTCGAGCTTATTGACCTGCTGCTTGAGGCCCATTATTTCCTTATGGAGCTTGCCTGTGACGGCCAAAGCTCCTTGCACCCATGGATGTTGCATAGCTGCGGGAGAACAAGTAACACTCTTTTTCATATTTTCATAAGAAAGAAATCTAACATTGGGAGGAATGACCGAGTTTGGGATTGCTGAGCTTTGAAGTTCCTCCATCATGAATATGGCCTGTAGACGAGAGGTAACTTCTTGATCTTCCTCCATAGTGTCTATCCTTTTCAAATCGGCCTCCATCTCTTCCTCAGTTACCGGCCCAAAGTGATCGGCATCTCTGTTTGCTTTTGGCCATGGCGTCGGGTGAGATACTCGGCTCTCCCCAACTGACTCTTGAGAGGACATCTTGCTCTAGATCTGCAGCAGAGACAACTCAAAACAAAAACAGGGGATATTTGCGTGATATGGTGGTCAAAACCTTCAGGAGATAATATAATGAATTTTTGCTGACCAAAAGAAGTATCATGCAAGACAACGGAGTCCGGAGGGCACACAAGGTGCCCACGAGGCAGGGGGCGCGCCCTCCACCCTCGTGGCTGCCTCGTGTCCCTTTCGTACTACTTCTTATTTTCCTATTTTTTTAAATATTCCAAAACGGAGAAAAATGCCATTGGAACTGTTTTGGAGTCGGTTTACTTATCATACCACATACCTATTCCTTTTTGGAGTCTGAAGCGTTCTGGAAAGTGTCCCTTATATATTCCTCCGGGGTTACAGTTTCAATAACATTAGTTTCAACATTTATGGGATTACCTAAGATATAATGTTTGATTCCTTGACCGTTCACCACCTTTGGATTTGTGCCTTCGAAGTTGTTGATTTTTATGGCACCGGAACGATAGACCTCCTCGATAACGTAGGGACCTTCCCATTTAGAGAGAAGTTTTCCTGCAAAAAAATTTAAGCGAGAGTTGAATAGCAACACATAATCACCTACATTAAACTCACGCTTTTGTATCCTTTTGTCATGCCATCTTTTAACTTTTTCTTTAAACAATTTGGCATTCTCATAGGCCTAGGTTCTCCATTCATAGAGCGAGCTAATGTCAAATAACCTCTTCTCACCGGCAAGTTTGAAATCATAATTCAGTTCTTTAATGGCCCAATATGCCTTATGTTCTAGTTCTAGAAGTAAGTGACATGCTTTTCCATAAACCATTTTATACGGAGACATACCCATAGGATTTTTATATGCAGTTCTATTGGCCCATAATGCATCATCCAGTTTCTTGGACCAATTCTTTCTAAATCTATTAACAGTCTTTTGCAAAGTTAATTTGAGCTCTCTATTACTCAATTCTACTTGACCACTAGACTGCGGGTGATATGGAGATGCAATTCTATGATTAACATCATACTTAGCAAGCATTTTACGAAAGGCACCATGAATATAATGTGAACCACCATCAGTCATAAGTATCTAGGGACTCCAAATCTCGGAAAAATAACTTCTTTAAGCATCTTAATATAGGTGATATGATCAACACTACTAGTTGGAATAGCTTCTACCCACTTAGTAACGTAATCAACAGCAACTAAAATATGTGTATACCCGTTAGAGGAAGGAAACGGTCCCATATAATCAAAGCCCCAAACATCAAATGGTTCAATAACAAGTGAATAATTCATAGGCATTTCTTGACGTCTACTAATATTACCAATTCTTTGGTATTCATCACAAGACAAGACAAACTTACGGGCATCTTTGAAGAGAGTAGGCCAATAAAAACTGGATTGGAATACCTTATGTGCAGTTCTATCTCCAGTGTGGTGTCCTCCATAAGCCTCGGAGTGACACTTGCGTAGGATCTGTTCCTGTTCATGCTCAGGTACACAACGTCTAATAACACCATCTACTCCTTTATAAAAGTGTGGGTCATCCCAGAAGTAATGTCTTAAATCATAGAAGAACTTTTTCTTTTGCTGGTATGTGAAACTAGGTGGTATAAATTTAGCAACAATGTAATTAGCATAATCAGCATACCATGGAGCAGTACGAGAAGCATTTATGACAGCTAATTGTTCATCAGGAAAGTTATCATCTATAGGTAGTGGGTCATCAAGAACATTCACTAACCTAGACAAGTTGTCTGCAACGGGGTTCTCAGCTCCCTTTCTATCAATAATATGCAAATCAAATTCTTGTAGCAAGAGAACCCATCTAATAAGTCTAGGTTTAGCATCTTTCTTTTCCATAAGATATTTAATAGGAGCATGATCTGTGTGAACATTTACTTTAGAATCAACAATATAAGGTCTGAACTTATCACAAGCAAATACGACTGATAAAAATTCTTTTTCAGTAGTAGCATAATTTCTGGGCACTATCTAGAGTTTTACTATCATATTGGATAACATTTAATTTCTTCAACTCTTTGTCCTAAAACAGCACCTACAGCATAATCACTAGCATCACACATAATTTCAAAAGTTACATTCCAATCAGGTGGCTGAACAATAGGTGTAGAAATCAAGGCTTTCTTAAGTATTTCAAATGCTTCTACACAATCATCATCGAAGACAAAAGGAACATCTTTTTGTAAGAGATTAGTTAGAGACCTAGAAATTTTAGAGAAGTCCTTAACGAACCTCCTACAAAAACTGGCATGACCAAGGAAACTTCTTATACCTTTAATGTCCTTGGGACATGGCCTCTTTTCAATAGCATCAACTTTAGCTTTATCAACTTCAATACCTCTTTCAGAAATTTTATGCCCCAAGACAATACCTTCATTAACCATAAAGTGGCACTTTTCCCAATTCAAGACAATATTAGTTTCTTCACATCTCTGCAAAACTTTATCAAGGTTGATCAAGCAATCATCAAAAGAAGTTCCATCTACGGAGAAATCATCCATGAAAACCTCAAAAATCTTTTCACAAAAATAAGAGAATATAGCCATCATGCATCTTTGAAAAGTAGCAGGTGCATTGCATAAACCAAAAGGCATACGTCTATAAGCAAATGTACCAAAAGGACAAGTAAAAGTGGTCTTTTCTTGATCCTCTTTTGACACAAGTATTTGAGAGAAACCAGAGTAACCATCTAGAAAGCAAAAATGTGTATGTTTGGATAATCTTTCTAGCATTTGATCAATAAAAGGTAAAGGGTAATGATCCTTTTAGTAGCTTTATTTAGTTTACGGAAATCAATTACCATTCCATAACCTGTAACAATTCTTTGTGGGATCAATTCATCTTTATCATTAGGAACAACAGTAATACCTCCCTTCTTAGGGACACAATAGACAGGACTTACCCACTGACTATCAGCAACGGGATAAATTATACCTGCCTCCAGAAGCTTTAGTATTTCTTTTCTGACCACTTCTTTCATCTTAGGATTTAACCGTCGTTGGTGATCAACAACCAGTTTAGCGTCTTTCGCCAATTTTATTTTGTGTTGGCATAGAGTGGGACTAATGCCCTTAAGATCATCAAGAGTATATCCAATAGCAGCACGGTGCTTCTTCAGAGTTTTCAATAATCTCTTTTCTTCATGCTCTAAAAGGTTAGCACTAATAATAACAGGATATATCTTTTTCTCATCAAGATAAGCATATTTAAGAGTATCAGGTAATGGTTTAAGCTCAAACACGGGATCTCCCTTGGGTGGAGGAGGATCCCCTAGGATTTCAACAGGCAAGTTGTGTTTCAAAATAGGTCCCTGTTTAAAGAATACTTCATCTATTTCCCTTCTTTCATTCATAAACATATCATTTTCATGGTCTAGCAAATATTGTTCTAAAGTATCATTAGGAGGCACGGCAATAGAAGCAAGACCAATAATTTCATCTTTACTATGCAATTCTTTATAATGGGGTTGTCTATGAAATTTAGCAAAATTAAACTCATGAGACATATCCCCCAAACCAATAGTAATAACATCCTTTTTGTAGTCTATCCTAGCATTAACAGTATTCAAGAAGAGTCTACCAAATACAATGGGACAAAAGTTATCTTGTGGGGACCCAAGAACAAGAAAATGAGCAGGATATTTAACCTTCCCACACAAGACTTCAACATCTCTAACAATCCCAACTAGTGAAATAGTGTCTATTGGCAAGCTTAATTGTAACATCAATTTCCTCTATCTCAGCAGGTGCAATATCATGCATAATTTCTTTGTATAAGGAATGAGGTACTGCACTTGCACAAGCACCCATATCACATAAGCCATGATAACAATGATCTCCTATTTTAACAGAAATAACAGGCATGCCAACAAGGGGTCTATGTTTACCCTTAGTATCGGGTCTAGCAATTCTAGCAGCTTCATCACAGAAGTAGATAACATGCCCATCAATATTATCGTCCAAGAGATCTTTAACCATAGAAATACTAGGTTCAACTTAATTTGCTCAGGGGTGTAGGTGTTCTAGTGTTACTCTTACGAACCACAGTTGAAGCTTTAGCATGATCCTTTATTCTAACAGGGAAAGGTGGTTTCTCAATATAAGCAGTAGGAACAATAGGATCAACATTATAAGTGATAGTCTTTTCTTCAACTTTAATAGGTGCAACTACTTTTACTTCAACGGGAGGATTATATTTGAACCACTTCTTAGGGAGATCAACATGAGTAGCGATGGATTCACAGAAAGAAGCTACTATCTCAGGGTCAAGTCCATATTTAGTGCTAAATTCACGGAAACATCGGTATCCATAAAAGATTTAACACAATCAAACTTAGGTGTTATACCTCACTCCTTACCTTCGTCGAGATCCCAATCTTCAGAGTTGCGTTTAATTATTTCTAATAAATCACATTTGAATTCAATAGTCTTCATCATAAAAGAGCCAGTACAAGAAGTATCCAACATGGAGCGATTATTGAGAGAAAGCCGAGCAAAAATTTTTGAATAATAATTTTTCTTGAGAGCTCATGATTGGGGCATGAATATAACATTGACTTAAGCCTCCCCCAAGCTTGAGCGATGCTTTCTCCTTCACGGGGCCAAAAATTATATATATAATTACGATCATGATAAACAAGACGCATAGGATAAAACTTCTGATGAAATTCCAATTTCAATCAGTTGTAGTTCCATGATCCCATATCATCACATAGCCTAAACCATGTCCATGCCTTTCCCTTCAAAGATAAAGGGAAGACCTTCTTCTTGATAACATCCTCGGGCATACCTGCAAGCTTAAATAATCCACAAACTTCATCCACATAGATTAGGTGCAAATCGGGATGTAATGTTCTGTCGGATGTGGGGTTCCGGCAAACCCTTAAGGTTCGAACACTGGGGTGCGCGCGAAGTCTTTCCCTCCTACCAATCTACGCCCTAGCTCGCTAAGATCTCGCGGACGAACTCGACGAACTCGCACCACAGAAAGACACCAGATTTATACTGGTTCGGGCCACCGTTGTGGTGTAATACCCAACTCCAGTGTGGTGGTGGTGGATTGCCTCTTGGGCTGATGATGAACAATACAAGGGAAGAACAGCCTCTTGAGGTTGAGGTGTTCTTGTGCGTACGAGCTTGTGCTCGTCTCTGGATTCCGTGCCTACTACTGTGGTGGCTAGACCTATTTATAGAGGCCCTGGACCTCTTCCCAAATATCGAGCAGGAAGGGAGTCAACAACGGCGGGCAAATTTGAAGGGGGACAGCTAGCACAAGCTATCCTGACAAAAGCGGTCTACGCCTGCGAAAAGCTCTGGTGGTGACGCCGTCTTGGGCTCCATGATGACCTCCATCTCGCCGTCCTTCTGGTCTTGGTCTCGTTGCACCAATATAGCAACCTTTGCCTGATGCCTCAGTACTCTTCGCCTGCGCTGGTCTCCTTAGCACCAAAGAGGAAATAAGGACACTACGCGCGGTGGCGCCCGCCTGGTGCCGTTCGTCATGGCTCACGTCACGAGAGCCTCGTGAGGTTTGCCCCGCCTTGATATCTCCGCTCCTCGCGAGCCTGCCTGGCTAGGCCACTCTAGAGGAGGTCTTGCGTCGTCCGCCTCATGAGGCTTGGACCCTCGCGAGGGTCTTGGATGCCTTGTTGATGAAGATGGGTCGTACGGCCTGCCGGCTTAGCCACGCTGTGGGCCACAGGCAGGCAAGTCTGGGGACCCCCGTTCCCAGAACGCCGACAGTAGCCCCCGGGCCCAAGGTGCGCTCGGGCTCGGCTTCGCGGCGAAGCCAAGGGTCAAGTTCGGAGCACCGCGGGCCCCAAAAGCCTGCGGCCTCGATCGACGCGTGGCGGTTGATAGGACGTGGGCGTCTCCGCTTTCCCACGCTCCCTTTGAATCCGCCTAGCTATGCGGACCCCGGCGGCCTACACAGGTATTCTTCCTTCGCCCACGTCTGACTCTCCCAATCTCTCTGCTTCCTCGCGGCCCTGCTTCGCCCTTCCAATCTGACTTGCGCTCCGCCTGCCCCATCGCCATGGCGCTGAAACAAGCTGAAAAGGGGAAGAAACCTCTGTCTCTGTCGACTGCGCCTCCGTCCTCCGCGCCCGCGCTCGGCCGATCTCGGTTCTCAACGACGAGGCCATGGACAAGGTGCATCCGATGCTTGCTTCCAGTTTCAACGAGTGGGGGGAGACGGTGGCTTGGCCTGCGTCTCGCACTCGCACGGCCCTGGCGGCCACCGAAGTCCCAATCTTCATAGATGCCCTCTGGGCTGGCCTGATTCCTCCCTTCTCTGCCTTCTTCAATGCGGTGCTTCAGCATTATCAGATCCACATGCTGCATCTCGACCCTCAGTCTGTGACGCTTCTCACCGTCTTCGCCTTCGTGTGCGAAGCCATGGCTGGCATTGCGCCTTAAGTGGCTCTCCTTCGCCATTTCTTTTCATTACATCTGACCGACCCCAAACAAAGCTCGGGATGCGTGAGCTTCCATGCTGTGGCTACGACGGCGGGCGAGGGGATCGACTTCGAGCTTCCTCCATCCATGAGCGAATTTCGGACTCGATGGGTGTTTGTTGATGCCGGCGTGCTCAGTCCTCTGCTTCAGGCTCCGTCGGGGCCCGCTGTTCCTAACTCCGGCTGGAGCCATCAGCGCCTCACGAGCCCCCGCCTTGCCCATGTCTGGCTCAGGTTGAGGTTGCTGAAAGACCGTGGCGTAACTGCGCCGATGGTGGTGAAAGAATTCGTCAAACGCCGGGTTGCTCCGCTTCAGCGCCATTCTTGCCCAATGTGGACTTTGCTCAGCAGCCAGGACCACATGAGGTTCCAGGAGTCTGGGCTCCTCCTTGGGACACGGCAAACAGTGATCAAGGTCCTAACGGGTGTCCTTGTGCTAGCCGAACTTCCTGGGAAGAACTGTTTGCTGTACCGCTGCAAGGACAAGGATGAATTTGTAGAGAACATGCCTCCTTTTGATGAGTGGGGGCCACGGCCGATCGACCGTGTGGGGCCCCATGAGAACCCCGTCGTCGTGGTTCCCTTCCTTGCCACTGGCGTCGAGCTCACCCCGGGTGAGGGTGCAGAAGGGCGAGCTCTATCAGAGGCTGGTGGCTCAAGTGCTGAGGAGCACGTGCCACTCGGTGATCCTGGGGCATCGTCCTCGGGAGCCTGCGACCCCCCTCCTGAGGCGTTGGTCGCTGAGGAGGCGTGGCATGCAGCTCCCGAGACCAAGGCTCCAGAGGCCTCGGGAGGTTGTGGTGAGACGGTGCCTAGCTGTCCGTCGCAACCGGGCACCCCTGAAGACATCCTTCCAAGCTCTTCTTCAGCCCTGGCGCGCACTGGCCGTCACGTCCAGCATTTCGGTCGTTTGTGTGTAGACTTCGAGGAGCTCCGTAAGAGGAAAGGATCCCCTGGCGGCAGCAATATCTTCGGGCCGTTGAAGCGGCAAAAGTACATCGCCATTGACGCGTAAGTATCTTATTGTCATGGCTTCTTGCATGCAGTCTCCTTATTCTGACGTTGGTCCTCCAGGGCTCCTCCCGTTGAAGCTGTTGCGACTCCCGAGAAGCAGCCTCCTCCTTCACCAACTCCATCATCGGCTTTGAGCGTTCCTGGCCCGCCTGTCGCCCCTGGAGAGGGGTCGGTTGGGGGAGCGTCCCTGCCTTCGCAGTGTACCGACCCCGCGACTTGGCCACCCCTCCCCCATGACCTGGCGTGGAGATTGGCAGGTGTGCCCAAGACTCATCCTTTGCTCATGGGCAGCAGCTGGTTGGCTTCAATCTTTGGTTCCTCTTCAAGCAGCGAGCCTCGATCGGCTCAGGCTCCTCGCGAGGATGGGTTGACGTCAGGTGGAGTGCCAGCCCCCAGCCCCCTGCCGGGAGGTGGTGTGTCGCTTGGCGCCCTGCCCGCAGCCCCCGAGGTGGAAGATGAGGTGGGCCGGGCGTTTGAGCTCGAGCGGGGGTGAAGCATAGTTCGTCACGAGCTCTTCCAGGAGGCGATGGGCGCGATGAGGCGACTCTATGAAGAGCTCGCGGGTGTCGAATCGCGCCTTGAGGCTGAGGGTTTCCGGCTGGTGGAGGAGCGGCGCAAGCTGAAGGTGGCCATCAACTTCGGTCGCTATCAGCGCGACCTTGAGAATGCGAAGGCCGAGGCGTCCCTCAAGATTGCCCACGAAGCCCGCTCGTGAGCTCTGGAAGAGGCTCGCGAGGCTGACCGCCATCGTGAGGCTGAGGAGGAGCGCGTGTGGGAGCTCCAGGCCTGGAGCGCGTCCCTTGAGCAGCAGGTGGTGGCACACAGGGCCGCCCTTGCGTCGCTGAGGGGAACGCCCGCGGAGGATGTGGAGGTCCAGAAGCGCGATGAGGCGCTGGCCCTCGAAGCCGTGGAGCGCAGCCTCGAGCTCGAGCGACTGGAGACAAGGGATCGTCAAGTCGCTCAAGTGGAAGATGCCGTTGGGGCTCGCGAGGCCAGAGTCGAGGAGGAGGTGAACCGCCGGGTAGCCAAGGTTCGCGCGGACTTGGAAGGTAAGTACAACCTGAAGCTGAAGCTCGCGGGTACGGAGGATGCGGGCAGGGCTGCAGCCCTCAGGCCCAGGTTGGATGAGGCTGAGAGGCGCGCGGAAGCCACGGCTGCCGCCCTGGTCACGACGCAGGCGGACCTGGCCTCCGCCCGCGCCAAGCTGTGTTCTCTCCGGAGGCGGGTTGAGGACGCTGAAGCCGCCGCATGGCAAAGCACGGAGGAAGTGCTCCAACGACAGACGCTGGAGCGCGAGCATGCCCCTATGCTTCAGGAGCTCCGGAACAGGGCCAATACTGCCCTGGGCCATATCTGCGACGTGGAAGCGCCGACTCCTCACTCGAATGACTACGCTAGCCACCTGACCTTCTTCACCGAGGTTGTGACGTGCCTCGAGCCTCGATCTGCCAGAGCTCGCCAGCTTGTGGAAGAAAGGGGGCGTGTCCATCTTGAGCACGCTTTCTCTCGTGTCTTCAACCACCTTCTGAATGCCAACCCCAACTTTGATTTCGACGCCGCCATCGCCCCTGTACCTACGGCTGCCCGGGGCGACCTAGCGCGTTGGGTTGAGGACAATGTGGACGCGTTGGTCAGGGCCTTCACTTCGGAGGATGACGCAGTGGTGGTCGTCGCGGACGAAGGCGACGTGGTTGACGACGGTGACGCGGGCGTCGCCGATGAAGACGACGACGACGCGAGTGACGCATCCGCGGGTGATGCAGCGAGCAACATTTCCGGCTGATCCCCTATTCTCCTGTCATTTCATCCTGCGCACAAACTCAGGCGTGGCCCTTGGAAAACTTGTAAGAGCATTTTGAGAGGGGGAGCCCCTCATGTAAGCAAACTACAGTTTTTACTTTCCTATGCAATGCGAGTTTGTGTCTTTGTGAGCTCATGAATCCGGGTGCGAGTTCTCTGTCGTGGTTTACCTTAGCCAGTGCCGGCTTTGAGCTGGGTCGCGACGCGTCGAGTTTTTAGGAACCCTGTGGAGCTCGTTGCCCCGTCAGAAGGGGCCCCACTTGAGCTGAGTACCAGTTGTAGTGCTAGCTCGCACTTGGCATGCGCGCTTCGCGCTGCCCCGCTCGCGAGGAGCTCGTGAGGGGAAAGCGATGGACATGAGTCCCGGGCAAAATGAGGTTCAGAAGGCAAGAAATTGCTTGAACGAGAAAAGGCTCCCCCCGCACGCATCTATAAAAACTCAACTTCAACTCAAATCCAGATCCAGAAAGCAAAGCTATAGAGGAAGAGATCCAAAGCAAAAGGCCGCGTCCGGCACCTAGTCTAGTCTTCTGGTCTTCAAGTCTTCTCACCAGCGCGGAGCTAAGTGCTGCCACTAGGCATGGGAGGGAACCCCAGGGCCTGAGGCCGGCACCCCTGAGACTCCGGGGCATGTACAGCCCCAACTCATTATTACGTGAGAGTATCACGGGCGGCGAGCTTCACAGGCACCAGGCCTTCTTCACAGGTACCGGCCTTGCTTCATATCGCCAGACGAGGGCCCCGCCTTGCGCCACCCTTGACCTCCTTTGAGCCGACCGGTCACCAGGACGATGCAAAGGAGGAAAAGAGGACGCCAGCAGTTCCCTCGGCGACCACAGGTCCTCTGCCGGGGGAAGGGTTGGCGAGGCCTCCCCGGCAGAGGGCCTACCTCCGGGTGTCGCCTAGCGTCGCGCGGCGCGGGGAGGGGCCTTGCTCCTGACTCCCTCCTGGTGGCCCCCAGCGTGTTTCCCTTGCTGGAAGGGGCGCTATTGTGCCAGGGTCGTCGATCGATGTTGCAACCTGATTCATCTGTAGCCCATGGTTAGCGTAAGCCTGTTCCTGAGAAAGTAGCGGTACCCTGTAGTTGCCGTTGCCGGCGCGATCGTCGTGGTTCTCCGTTGGTCCTTGGAAAGCTCCGGCTCCCAGCGTCCCCTCTCCCCAATCTTCTCCAATGAACAAGCCGGGGTCATCCTCCGGTGCGTACCCTTGGTCCATCATGCGGGGAACGTAGGCCTTCGGGGCCGTCATCCCGAACACCTCGCGGTAGTGCCCCACGCTCCATGTTGCTCGGCCCTGGGTGGCGTCCTAAGGATGGTAGCGTGGCATCTGGCTGGGGCCATGGGGGGCGACGCTTGTGCCCGTGCTTGTTGCGGGCGGCATGGGGGCGGCAGAGCCCCCTACGCCACTAGCCGTGCTGATGTTGATGAAGCTCCCGCGCATAGCCGACGGCGCGCGGTTGTGGTGAGGCCCGCCGTGTGGCCCTGCAGCGGCTTGAGGAGGGAGTCGATAGCAGAAGGGTGGTGCTCCTGACGCCGCCGCGTCCAGCAGCTCAGCAACACGCTCCAGCAGCGTATCCCGGCCGCTCTCCATCAGTCTGCATCGCAGCAGCTCTCTTGCAATCGTGAGTGCCGCTCGCATGTTTGCTTGCTCCCGCCGTGAGTGCGGTGCCGTTGCCGCGGCATGACTCGCCGCTCTTGCCGCGGCTCGTACTTGCCGTGGGGTGAGGGTCGACGGCGCCTGGCTGCGCTGCCCGTGCCCGGCGGAGTTTGGCGCTGCTCGCGACGCCTGGAGTGCGGGGTCGAGATCTTCATGGGCAGGCGGCGCTGCTCTGGCTGGCCAGGCTGCCCAGTGATTGGAGTCGGCCCTTGAATCGCCGGACATCGTGACTGTCGAGCGTCGGCGAGCTGGCTAGTGGAGAAGGAGCTCCGGTGCACCCCTACCTGGCGCGCCAAATGTCGGATGTGGGGCTCCGGCAAACCCTTAAGGTTCGAACACTGGGGTGCGCGCGAAGTCTTTCCCTCCGACCAATCTATGCCCTAGCTCGTTAAGATCTCGCGGATGAACTCGACGAACTCACAACATAGAAGGACACAAGATTTATACTGGTTCGGGCCACCGTTGTGGTGTAATACCCTACTCCAGTGTGGTCGTGGTGGTGGATTGCCTCTTGGGCTGATGATGAATAATACAAGGGAAGAACAGCCTCGTGAGGTTGAGGTGTTCTTGTGCGTACGAGCTTGTGCTCGTCTCTGGATTCCGTGCCTACTACTGTGGTGGCTAGACCTATTTATAGAGGCCCTGGTCCTCTTCCCAAATATCGAGCGGGAAGGGAGCCAACAACGGCGGGAAAATTTGAAGGGGGACAGCTAGCACAAGCTATCCTGACAAAAGCGGTCTTCGCCTACGAAAAACTCTGGTGGTGACGCCATCTTGGGCTCCACGGTGACCGCCGTCTCGCCATCCTTCTGGTCTTGGTCTCGTTGCACCAATATAGCAACCTCTGCCTGATTCCTCGGTACTCTTCGCCTGCGCTGGCCTCCTTAGCACCAAAGAGGAAATAAGGACGTTGTGCGCGCTGGCGCCCTCCTAGTGCCGTTCGTCATGGCTCGTGTCATGAGAGCCTCATGAGGTTTGCCCCGCATTGATATCTCCGCTCCTCGCGAGCCTGCCTGGCTAGGCCACTCCAGAGGAGGTCTTGCATCGTCCGCCTCATGAGGCTTGGACCCTCGCGAGGGTCTTGGATGCCTTGTTGATGAAGATGGGCCGTACGGCCTGCCGGCTTAGCCACGCTATGGGCCGAAGGCAGGCAAGTCTGGGGACCACCGTTCCCAGAACGCCGACATGTTCCATCACCTGTCAAAGGATTAGCTAGCAGTTTCTCTATCATACCCGAAGGAATTTCAAAGTAAACATTTTCAGTAGGTTCAGTAGGGTGAGGAGCAACTCTTTGCTCTACTGGTCGGGGTGAAGATACCCCAAACAAGCCCCTCAAAGGATTACTTTCCATAGTAACCAGTGACAGTAAATTTCAGCACATTATATAAATTTTTCCTTACCAAATTCCACTTACCAAAGGCGCTTCACTCCCCGGCAACGGCGCCAGAAAAGAGTCTTGATGACCCACAAGTGTACGGGATCTATCATAGTCCTTTCGATAAGTAACAGCGTCGAACCCAACGAGGAGCAGAAGGAAATGACAAGCGGTTTTCAGTAAGGTATTCTCTGCAAGCACTCAAATTATCGGTAACAGATAGTTTTGTGACAAGGTAATTTGTAATGGGTAACAAGTAATGAAAGTAAATAAGGTGCAGCAAGATGGCCCAATCCTTTTTGTAGCAAAGGACAAGCCTGGACAAACTCTTATATGAAGGAAAACGCTCCTGAGGACACATGGGAATTATCGTCAAGCTAGTTTTCATCACACTCATATGATTCACGTTTGTTACTTTGATAATTTGATATGTGGGTGGACCGGTGCTTGGGTACTACCCTTTCTTGGACAAGCATCCCACTTATGATTAACCCCTATTGCAAGCATCCGCAACTACAAAAGAAGTATTAACGTAAACCTAACCATAGCATGAAACATATGGATCCAAATCAGGCCCTTACGAAGAACCGCATAAACTAGGGTTTAAGCCTCTATCACTCTAGCAACCCATCATCTACTTATTACTTCCCAATGCCTTCCTCTAGGCCCTAACAATGGTGAAGTGTCATGTAGTCGACGTTCACATAACACCACTAGAGGAGAGACAACATACATCTCATCAAAATATCGAACAAATACCAAATTCACATGACTACTTATAACAAGACTTCTCCCATGTCCTCAGGAACAAAAGTAACTACCCACAAATCATATTCATGTTCATAACCAGAGGGGTATTAATATGCATAAAGTATCTGAACATATGATCTTCCACCAAATAAACCAACTAGCATCAACTACAAGGAGTAATCAACACTACTAGCAACCCACACGTACCAATCTGAGGTTTTGGGACAAAGATTGGATACAAGAGATGAACTAGGGTTTTAGAGGAGATGGTGCTAGTGAAGATGTTGATGGAGATTGACCCCCTCCCGATGAGAGGATCGTTGGTGATGACGATGGTGATGATTTCCCCCTCCCGAAGGGATGTTTCCCCGGCAGAACAGCTCCGCCGAAGCCCTAGATTGGTTCCGGCAAGGTTCCGCCTCGTGGCGGCGGAGTTTCGTGGATGGTGGGTGGCCCCCTCTGGTTGATTCTGTCGCCAGTATTTTTTATTAATTCCAAAAATTGCCTTCATGAAGTTTTAGGACTTTTGGAGTTGTGCAGAATAGGTCTCTAATATTTGCTCCTTTTCCAGCCCAGAATTCCAGCTGCCGGCATTCTCCCTCTTCGTGTAAACCTTGTAATATAAGAGAGAATAGGCATAAGTATTGTGACATAATGTGTAATAACAGCCCATAATGCAATAAATATCGATAGAAAAGCATGATGCAAAATGGACGTATCATATCTTGCATTGATATCTCTGCTCCTCGGGAGCCAGCCTGGGGAGGCCGCCCCCCGTGGAGGTCTTGGCGTCGTCCGCCTCGCGAGACTTGGCCCCTCGCGAGGGTCTTGAGTTCTTGTTGCTGAAGTTGGGCCGTACCAGGCCGTTGACGGAGCCACGCCATGGGCCGCAGGCAGGCATGTCTGGGTACCCCCGTTCACAGGACGCCGACAGTAGCCCCGAGCCCAAGGCGCGCTTGAACTTGGCTTTGAGGCAAAGCCAAAGGGCAAGTGTGGAGCACCGCGGGCCCCAACCGCGTGCACTCTCGGTTGACGCAAGGAAATTGATGGGATGTGGGCGCCTTCGCTTCCCCATGCTGCCTCGGCAACCGTTCGACTTGACGAGACCCTGCTGCATGCAGAGAAAACCATTATTGTGTGTGATCTTGGAGGCCGGCGGTTTTCCTCCTTCCGCATATAAATAAGGAGAGGGGCGGAGCCCCCTTGCTCATCTCTGTGTTCTCGCCACCCATTCCTTCTTCTTCCTCTTCACCTCGCCGTCTTGCCGTGGTATCCATGCCGCAGATTAGGAGGTTCTCCGCCACGGAGAAAGGGAAAACCCGACGTGAGGAGCAGGGGCCACTTCTACCAAAGAAGAGCTCAGCCGTCCCCACGACGTTGGCGTGAGGCTGGTCGTGACGCGACCTTGGTACGAGCGGCCTCCGTTTGGTTTCCCGCTCCCTCTGTACGCCCAAGAGCAAGGCTCCGGAGAAGGCGGCAGTGCCCTGCGCCGCGCAAACCACGGACGTGGTGGCCAGGCTGAGGTCACGCGGGCTGTCGGCCCGCGAACCCACGCCGAGGGCAACTCGCGCGAGTTCGTGGTGTGGGCGGCGATGCCACCGCGCACGTGGATCTAGCTCCCGCGGTTCTTCGTCGAGGAGATGCCGCCGAGGGGGCCACTTGAGTTGTGGCTGCAACTTGCGGTTGATGCAGTCTGGCCACAGGGGCGGAGGTCGAGGTCGTCCCCCCAGGAAAGATCTTCATGACCCGAGGATGGGCCGAGGTCGCCAGCGCTTGCTGTGCGGAGGGGGCCCTCGCCATCCACTTCGAGTACGATGGCGCCTCCATGCTATCCTTCAAGGTCTTTCACGAGGAGGGCCGCTGCATGGAGTGCTGCCCTGGAGGCAGCGGCCTGCGTGGCGCGGCTGCGGGCACCAAGCCCGCTTCCGGGCCTGTCGTCAGTTCCTCCAGCAGCAGCGACGACTCCTGGGAGTCCAGCGACTCTCCCGAGCCTAGCGAATCTTCGTAGTCGAGCGACGACAGCTACGTGCCACCAAGCTCTCGCCGTGCACAGAGCGCGGCAGCGGCATCCGCCCGGCTTCGACGATGATCTGGATGGGGTTGGCGTCGGCCTCACATGGCCCACTGTTGATGACGGCATCGACGGTGGTGTCTGTAGCTAGGGCTTCTTGAGGTTTTTCTTCTTTTGTTCCCTATGAGGAATCGAGACAAACCCCATGGGGGTATGTAAAGGACGTGTAATGCTTTTGCTCCAATGTTTATTACTCCTAGTATAAGGTTGCGGCTATGCGTCCCGCTTCGGCACTGCCCCCCTTTTCGTTCTCACGATAGCTTAGTGCTCCACGCTGATAGATCCCAGTCCCCAGGCAAGCTTCGGCCGTCGCTGGTATGCCAGGTAGCGATGTCGCGGTCAAGGCCAGGAGGTGAGCGGCCCGAGGTCCGGTAAGAGCTCCTGAGGCGCGATGCTCAAGAGGTCCCCTTTGGCGTGCAAGAAGCTCCCTGTTCTTGTCGTAGTATCTTGATGCCTTCCTTTGTACGGTTAGGCCCATACCAGTGGTGAAGAAGAAGAGGGAGACGGCCGCGACCACCGAGGCCCAGGAGCCTACCGCGGCTGCTCCGTCCCTGGCAAAGAAGGATGGTGATGGCCTGCGCGCTTTTGCGGCTAAGTCCTACTGGCAAGACCTGGAAGCCCGGCCTCAAGAGAAGGCGATCTCTGTAGCCAAGCCGGCTCCGGAGGTGCCCGCCCTTAGCTCGCCTGCTGAGGTCTCGAAGGCTCAGGAGCCCCCGGCCCCTTCTGTTGCTACTTTGCCGATCCTGGCGCCGGCGTTGTCTCCTCCCTCTTCCATCGCGCCGCTGGGCCGTGATATCCTCTTACTTCACCTGGTGCTCTGGAGGAGGCCCTTTTCGCACTGAACCAGCTTCGCGACGACCTTTAGGCGCCGAGCGTCGCCTGGCGTCGGGGCGCTTGGAGCTGGTCTCGGGATGGCTGCGATCCGACGCGTCCGTCAGGGCAGCATGGAGCCAGGCCGTAGCAGCCTCTGAGGAGGGCAAACAGGCTGCCGGCCTGGCCACGGCCACTAGCGACGTGGCGTTGAAGGATGTAGAGGCTGCCGAGGAGCGCTGCCGGGTGGCAGAGGCCAAGCTGGAGACCCTGCACAATGAGCGGGCCGCCGAGGCTCATGAGCGCGAGGCGCAGGAGGTGAAGCTGAAGGCTCGGGAAGACGCGGTCGCCGATCGTGACACCGAGCTGGAGCAATTGGCCCGGGAGCAGGCTGCGGAGCACAGCCGCCTGGAGAAGCTGAAGGAGGAGGTGGAGGCGGGGAAGGCCTAGCTGGAGGCCAAGGCGATGGTTCTTGCCAAAGATCGTGTCGCCTTCAATTCTCTTGAGCAGAGGTCCGGCAAGGCACTGCGCGAACTCTACGGGAGGGGGTTGAAGGTGCCGTGGTGACTGCTCAAGAAGGCACGGCCGAGCTGCTCCCCCCGCTTGTCACGACGCTCGAGGGTGTTGTTGTTGGAGTCGGCCCCATGGTGGAGGGGGAAGCCCGCACGCTCTCCGCTTCGGCTATGACGCGCGTCTTCAGCCACCTCCATCTTCGTGACCCCAGCACCGACTTCCGACCCCTGCTTGAGCCTGTGGACGAGGAGCACTGTACCGCTACTACCAAAGCCGTGAAGGACCAAGTGGAGGCCTTGCTGCAGAAGTTCCTCGCCATCGACCCCGCGACCCCGGCTGATGGCGCCGCCGACCCTACGGCCACGGCTGATGGCACGAGCGACGGCGACGTTGTCGATGATGGGGCACTTCTTGTGGGCGATGGCAATGCCCAAGGCTGAAGGAGAAGCTTGATGGTGGTGCTCCCTCTATTTTATTTCCTGCAATATGAATCGTGCCTCGCGGAGGCGTGAGAACTTATGTTTGGTACTTTGAGAAACAATATGTCTTGTAATAATTTGTGTATGTGTCCTCGGAACGGGGATACCCAGACTTGCCTGCCCGCGACCCACGGCGTGGCTCCACCAATGGCCTGGTATGGCCCAGCTTCAACAACAACAGCTCAAGACCCTCGCGAGGGGCCAAGCCTCGCGAGGCGGACGACACCAAGACCTCCCTGGGGGCGGCCTCGCTAAGCTGGCTCCTGAGGAGCGGAGATATCTACGCAAGGGGCACCTCGCGTGGTTCACATGACGTGAGCCGTGACGACCAAGGCCAGGCGGACGCAGTGTACCAGTTTCCTCTTTGGTGTTAAAGAGGGAGGCGCAGACGAGGAGTCCCGAGGCATCATGCAAAGGTTTCCATGTCGATGCAACGAGACCAAGACCAGCAGGACGATAGGACGGAGGTCATCGTGGAGCCCACGGCAGCGTCACCACCAGAGCCTTTGGCAGGCGAAGACTACTTTTGTCAGGATAACTTGTACTAGTTGTCTCCCTTCAAAATTGGCCGTTGTGGGATCCCTTCCTGCCTACATTTGGGAAGAGGACCGGGACCTCTATAAATAGGAATAGCCACCACCATAGGAAGGGAACTGATCTTGGACTGGATCCATTCCACCAAGACCATCCTAACCAGCTCATAGAGCTCGAGAACACCTCTCCTCTTGAGGCTGTTCACCCATTGTACTAGTTCATCCTCAGCCCACGAGGCAATCCACCACCCCCACACTAGAGTAGGGTACTACACCATGCGGTGGCCCGAACCAGTATAAACCTATGTGTCACTTGTTCTTCGGGTTCGTTGAGCTAGGCCATGGAATCGTTGGGTAGGCAGGCTGGGGAGACAGAGTCCTTCGTGTGCACCCCAGAGTTCAAACCTCTCAAGGGTCTGCGGAACCCCGAATCCGACATTTGGCGCGCCAGGTAGGGGTGCACCGAAGCTTCATCGCTCCACCTGCTTCACCTCTCCGACCGGCTCCCATGGCCGGTGCCGCTCCTCCGACTGGATCAACAGACACACGCGACGGTGCCATGGGCCTCTGGGCCCTCACCCACGCCTTGCGGCAAGTGCAGTGGCCGCACAAGTTCAGGTCAGAGATGCCGCCTCGCTATGACGGCGCGGCGGATCCATCGGCCTTCCTGCTGGCGTATGAGGAGGACGTTCTGGAAGCTGGAGGCGACGACAAGATCATGGTCAACTGGTTCCCCGTGGCCCTCGCTGGCGCACCGTGCGCCTTGGTGCTCAACCTACCAGGATCTTCTGTGGCTTCCTGGGAGGAGCTACGCGGCCTTTTCATCGCACGCTCCGCCGCACCGGCACCCCTCGCCGTTGCGGCCCTCCTCTGTGGCTCGCAGGCACCGCCCTCGGACCGCCATGTCAAGCAGTTCTTCCTACAGATTGGCGCCGCCTCTGTGCAGCAGGGAGTCCCTCCGGGATGGGCGGCGCCCAAGGCCGAGCTCACCTTCGACTCGGAGGACCACCCCGCAACCACTGCTGGCTCAGGCGTGCTCCCGATGCTCTGCACACCCACCATCTACAACGTAGCGGTGACCAAGACCCTCATCGACGGCGGAGCTGGCCTCAACGTGCTCTCCGTGGAAGGTTTCGGCTTGCTTCACGTACCATACAGCCAGCTCCACCCCACCAAGCCTTTCTCCGGAGTCAGCAGCGGTTCCACCAGCCCCCTAGGGAAAATTTGCCTCCCGGTCACGTTCGGTACCCGCGACAACTACCGCATCGAGATTATCGACTTCGACATCGCTCGCATCGGCCTCCCGTACAATGCCATCCTTGGGTACCCTGCTCTGGTTCAGTTCATGGCAGCGACCCATCCGGCCTACAGCCTCATGAAGATGCCGGGAAGCTGCGGTGTCCTCACCGTGGCTGGGGACACCAAAGAAGCCCTCACGGCTCTCGAGCTGACCTTCAGGGAAGCCGCGGCAGCCCACCCGGCCGACGGAGCCGCCCCAGGGGCTAAGGGGGCTGTGCCAGCGAAAAAGAAATAGTTGTTTACTCAAGATCGGGCCAAGACGAAGCAAGTACGATCAAGGACGACGGGGCCTCAGGAGCCACCTTCACCATAGGCGCTGGCCTCAACCCGGACCAGGAAGAGGCACTGGTGAAATTCATGTGCGCGAACAAGGAGGTATTCGCCTAGGAGCCCAAGCAGCTGGTGGGGGTCCCAAGGGGGTGATCGAACATCACTTAAGGGTGTGCCCCAATGTGCGCCCCGTGAAGCAGAAGGCGCGACGATAGTCCACGGAGAATCACTCCTTCATCGTCTAGGAAACTCACAAGCTACAGGCAGCGGGTGTCATCCAAGAAGTCTGGTACCCGGAGTGGCTGGCGAACCCCGTTGTCGTGCCCAAGAAAGGCGGGAAAGAACGCATGTGCGTCGACTTCACCAACCTCAACAAAGCATGCCCTCAAGACCAGTTGCCGCTTCCGCGCATCGACCAGATCGTCGACTCCACCACCGAGTGCGACCTACTATGTTTCCTAGATGCTTTCTCGGGTTACCACCAGATCAAGATGGCGGTGGAGGACGTGGAGAAGACGTCCTTCTTGACCCTGTGTGGGGTGTACTGCTACACCTGCATGTCGTTCGGACCGCGCAACGCTGGGGCGACCTTCCAGCGGCTGATGCACATCGCCCTGGGCCAGCAGCTTGGGAGGAACGCTGAAGCCGATGTCGATGTCATCATGGTAAAATCCCGGGAGGCAACGACCCTCATTCAGGACCTGGAGGAGACTTTCTCCAGCCTGCGCCAGGGGGACCTGCGGCTCAATCCAGATAAGTGCGTGTTCGGTGTCCCCTCCGGCAAGCTGCTGGGCTTCCTCGTGTCGCACAGGGGGGTCGAGGTGAACTCGGAGAACGTCAAGGCAATAGAAGACATGAGCCCATTGCAAACTCTCAAGGAAATGCAAAAGCTCGCGGGCTGCGTGACCTCGCTCGGGCGCTTCATCTCCAAGCTGGGGGAGCGCGCCCTGCCGTTCTTCAAGCTGATGAAGAAGAAGGGCCCGTTCGAGTGGACCCCGGAGGCCGACCTGGTGTTTCAAGACCTCAAGAGATACCTGACCAGCCCACCGGTGATGGTAGCGCCTCGTCCCCTCGAGCCCCTGGTCCTCTACCTGGCCGTCACGCCTCACTCCGCCAGCGCGGCACTAGTGGCCGTCCGGGAGGAGCGCCAGACCAAGGGCCCGTCGCGCAGTGCCGCACCTTTAGTAGGGACGATGCGGTGCCAAGACGGCGCCACTAAAGCTGCAGCGGCGCCAGCAGATGATCAGGCCCTTCAAGACAGCGCTCCAGGGACTGCGGCGGCCCCGATGGGTGACCAAGCTCTTGAGGTCCTCTGGCCTCAAGAGGCGTCCCAACCTCCCGAGGCCTCGGTCTCCACTGACGCCCCCGCCCTCATCGAGCACCCGGTGTACTTCATCAGCACGGTGTTACGGGACGCAAGGGCACGTTATCCTATGCCACAGAAGCTTCTACTTGCACTCCTGGTGGCCTCGCGCAAGCTGCGGCACTACTTCTAAGGCCACCCTATTAAAGTCGTCTCGGCCTACCCACTGCAGAGGGTGCTCCGGAGCCCAACGCTGTGGGAAGGGTCGCCGAATGGAACATCGAACTGCAGGCATTTTAGTTGGAGTTCAGCAGAACCAGGGTCATCAAGGGAGCTGCCCTCGCCGACTTCATGGCAGAATGGACCGACGCTCCGGAACCCGAAGCAGGCGAGGACCGATACCTCTCGCCATGAAGTGAATCACTAGATGGCTAGGTCATGTACTTCGACGGAGCGTTCACGCGTCAGGGCGCGTGGGCTGGAGCCGTGCTCATCTCGCCCAGCCAGGACAAGCTCTGCTACACCATGCAGCCCTGTTTCCAGCAGGGCGAGAAGGTCTCCAAGAACATCACGGAGTACGAAGGCCTCATCGCCGGCCTTAGGGCTGCGGTAGCCTTGGGAGTGAAACACCTTACCATCAAGGGTGACTCGCAGCTCCTCATCAACTTCTCCAACAAGGTATACGAGCCGAAGGACGAGCACATGGGGGCATACCTCGCGGAGGTACGCAAAATAGAGAAGCAATTCTTGGACCTGGAACTGCAGCACGTGCCCCGCGGCACGAACAAGGAAGCCAATGAGATCGCCAAGAGGGCGTCGAGGCGACTGCCTCAGGAGCCAACCATCTTCGATGAGCAGCTCTTCAAACCTTCAGTAGCCCCTTCGGCTGTGAGATCGGCGCCACCTCAGGAGGGGCTTCCCCCGCCACCAGCCTCGGGAGACCCGGCCTGCAGGCCAACCTCAGGAGCACGCCTGCTCCTGGTGCTCGACCCCCAGGAGGGGTGCTGGACCAAAGAGTTCAGGGCGTACCTGGTGCAAGGAACACTTCCAGAGAAGGAGGAAGATGCGGAGCCCGTGGCCCAGCAGGCTACAACATACTGCATTCGGGATGGTGAGCTGTACCAAAAACGACCAAACGATGTTTCCTTGCGATGTATCTCCAGGAAGCAGGGGTGCGAGCTGTTAGTGACATACACGGCGGGGACTGCGGGCATCATTCATCGTCACACACCCTGGTCTACAAGGTGTTCCGCAGCGGATTCTACTGGCCCATGGTGCTCAACGACGCAACCGAGCTGGTGAGGTCCTGCGAGGCATGCCAATTCCATGCCAAGCAAATCCACCAGCCTGCTCAGGGTCTCCAAACTATTCCACTCTCATGGCCGTTTGTGGTCTGGGGGCTGGACATCCTGGGCCCACTCCCTCAAGCGCCCGGGGGCTACCGCTGCCTCTACGTCGTCGTCGACAAGTTCACCAAGTGGGCGGAGGTGGAAGCCGTACGCACCATCCCAGCCGGCTTCGCAGTCAGGTTCATCAAGGGCCTCGTGAGCCGGTTCGGAGTCCCTAATCATATCATCACCGACAACGGCTCGCATTTCACTAGCAATCTCTTCAAAACATATTGTGCTAACCTTGGAACGCAGATATGCTACGCCTCGGTGGCACACCCCAGGAGCAACGGCCAAGCTGAACACGCCAACGCGGAGGTCTTGAGAGGCCTCAAGACAAGGACCTTCAAGAAGAAGCTCAAGGCCTGCAGCAGGGGCTGGGACGACGAGATCCAGTCTGTGCTATGGTCCATCCGCACCACCGCCACCAAGCCAATGGGCGAGACTCTGTTCTTCCTCGTCTACGGAGCCGAAGCGGTTCTCCCTGACGAGTTCAGGCATCGCTCCACGCGGGTCTTGGCGTTTGACAAGGAGCGTCAGGACGCCATGCAGGGGATGGACCTCGTGTTGGGGGAGGAACGCCGCCGCCAAGCCTCGCTCCGAGCGGCAAGGTACCAGCAGGCGCTGCGGCGGTACCACTGCCGTAGTGTCCGCTCCAGGACGCTCGAGGTGGGCGATCTCGTCCTGAGGCGGGTGCTCTCCAGGGAAGGGCTGCATAAGCTCTTGCCCATGTGGGAGGGCCCGTTTAGGATTGCCCGCGTCTCCAGGCCTGGCGCCGCGCGCCTAGAGACACAGGACGGGATCCCCATCCAGAACGCCTGGAACATCCAGCACCTCCGGAAGTTCTACCCATGAAGCAAGGCCCGGTGCCTGTGAAGGTCTGCGCTCGTGACACTCTCACGTAATAATGAGTGGGGATGTACACGCCCCGGAGTCTCCGGAGTGCCGCCCTCGGGCCTCGGGGGCTCCCTCCCACGTCCTAGTGGCAGCACTTAGCTCCGCGCTGGTGAGAAGACTAGACTAGGTGCCGGACGTGGCTGTTCATTTGCTTTCTGTAGCTGGTTTGCAACCTTTTTAATGGAATTTGGAGTTCTGGTGTTCTTTTTCGATTACTTGGCTAGGTTCCCCCTTTCCTCTTCTTTGATCGCTTCTTTGTTTTGCGACAGGGAGGATGGCAGTTGCCCGCCGCTCTCCCTTGCGCACCTCACGCGGGGGCTGGGCAAGTGTGTGTGTGCGCTGGGCTAGCCTAAACCACGGACACACCCCGCCAAAGCCCTGTCGCCCCAGAGCTTCGGCTCCCCTGATCTTCGCGAGGAGCCCTCGGTCGAGCTCGTGATTGGCACACCCTTCTAAGTCAGTGCCCCACGGGTACCGCGACGTGGTGCACTAGGCCATGATTAGCCCATACCTGAGGCCTCGCGTAAGGAAGGATAAGGCACCCGACGGGTGTCACCCGACGAGTGTCATAACGAATTTTGCAGCTTTGTGACACCTCCCGAGGTCAACGACCCCTGGGTCAGCAACGAAGGGGCCTCACTAGGCGCCAGAAGGCGCCCCCTCATGAAATGGGAGACTACCCCGGGTGCATCAAGCTAAGTTATCTTTCCGCGTGTACATAAAGCGCGAATAGCACACCACAACACAGGAGCAATAAGCATGACATAGCGGCATAAAAGTCACGGTTCATTACACGCCCACGCAGGCCCCATACTTGTTTCTTGAAATGCAGGAAAAAACGAGAGGACGGGTAAAAGCAGCGCCCACATCCGCAGCAGCTCACGAGGGTCGGCTCCCATCGTCTCCCCCGGACTCAGCCGGAGCCCTCCTTGCGCTTCACCGGGGCGTGGCGGCGGCATGACCCGCCACCATCCTCGAAGCGAGCCCGACGACGTGGCAGCTGGTCGTAGCTGCAACAGCTGGAGCTTTCGCCGAAGGAGGAGCCACCGCTGCTGGATGAGCCAGGGCCATCGACGAGGGCGAGTTTGCCTTCACCCTCGTCACGGCCGTGGCCGAGGCCGAGCACATTGTCGCCGCCGCTGTCTTAGAGGCAGTACCCTGCGCGGCGATCATCTTGTCGGTGTTCTGGGAACGGGGGTCCCCAGACTTGCCTGCCTGCGGCCCACGGCGTGGCTCCACCAGCGGCCTGGTACGGCCCATCTTCACCAGCAAACACTCAAGACCCTCGCGAGGGGCCATGTCTCGCGAGGCAGACGACACAAGACCTTCTCAGGGGCAGCCTCCTTAGGCTGGCTCGCCAGGAGCGGAGATATCAAGGCAAGGGGCACCTCTCGAGGTTCCCGTGACGTGAGCCATGATGACCAAGGTCAGGCGGGCGCCAGGCAGGCGCCAGCGGGTGCAGAGTACCCGTTTCCTCTTTGGTGCTACAGGAGCAGGCGCAGGCGAGAAGTCCCGAGGCCTTAGGCAAAGGTTTCCATATCGGTGCAACGAGACCAAGACCAGCAGGACGGCAGGATGGAGGTCATCGCGGAGCCCACTACGGCGTCATCACCAGAGCCTTTGGCAGGCGAAGACCACCTTTTGTCAGGATAGCTTGTACTAGCTGTCCCCCTTCAAATTGGCCGTTGTGGGATCCCTTCCCGCCTAAAGATTTGGGAAGAGGACCAGGGCCTCTATAAATAGGACTAGCCACCACCGTAGGAGGCAACTGACCTGGGATCGGATCGACTCAGACCATCCTCACACAGAAGCTCACCGAGCCCAAGAACACCTCTCCTCAGGAGGTAGTTCTTCCTTTGTACTTGTTCGTCCAAGCCTACTAGGCAATCCACCACACCACACTGGAGTAGGGTATTACACCACATCGGTGGCCCGAACCAGTATAAACTCTTGTGTCCCTTGTTCTTCGGGTTCGACGAGCTGAGGTTTGAGATTGCGGTGAGAACGTGAGCTAGGGGGAGAGAGATCTTCGTGCGCACCCCAGAGTTCGAACCTCCAGGGTTTTGCCGGAACCCGTAATCCGACATTTGGCGCGCCAGGTAGGGGTGCGCTGAAGCTTTCCTTTTGTCGATCTGCGCTCCTCCGCTCCACCGTGTCCATGGCAGACGCGCGTCGAGCCCGCGCCGAGCGTCGGGCCGCCCTCAGCGCCCGTGTCGCTCAGACAGCCCCTGTCGGCGGGCCTCCCCGTCGTTCTCCGTCACCCGCCGCCACTGGCCCGGCAGGAAACGAGCAGTAGGCATCCTCGCTGCACCCCTCTGTGCGGCGGTACGGCCGCGCCGCCACTCCGTCGCTGACTCCGGCCGGCTCATCGTCTCACGCTCGTCGCGCGCCCACGGACGCGCAGGCCGTGCTGCTCATGGCACGCGAGCTCCGGCGCTCCCGCCCAGTCGACGACCTCTATGGGGACTGGTTGGACCGCATCACCGAGCTCGTCAGCACCGTTGGGGGCTCTCCTGCACCGTCTCTCTCGCTGCCTTGCCCTCCGCCAGCTGCGGGCGATGTAGCTCACGGAGCGCCTCCGCCACCTCCGAACCAAGACGGCGCCTTGGCACCAAGACGCGCGCCCCCCCGGCGCGACCCGCCGTGCCGGGCACCCGCGCATGAAGAAAGAAGCTGCCAAGAGATTCCAGACCCCATAGAATACGCTCCCGCGCTTCCGGCGCCACCACGTCTGGACTGCGTGTTGCCTGCAGCAGCGGTACGCGGGCACCAAGACCAAGCTCCTCCTCTGCGGCGGGCCCCGGTGGCTACTGCAGGCTACCGAGCCTTCACCCCGGAGCTGTGTAGCATCATTTGGCCAGGCAAGTTCAATCCAGACCTGCCTCCGTGCTACGATGGCACCCCCGACCCTGCGGAGTTCCTGCAACTCCACGAGCTGAGCATCGAGGCGGCCAATGGTGACGAGAAAGTCTTGGCGAACTGGTTTCCCATGGCTCTCAAAGATGGTGCTCGCTCGTGGCTCCTGAACCTGCTCCCAGGTTCGATCTCCTCCTGGGGTGAGATGCGCGACTGCTTCGTCGCCAACTTCTAGGGCACTCGCGACCGCCCGCCGGCCGCGGGTGAGCTACGCCACATCAAGCAGCAGCCAGGGGAGACCCTGCAGAAGTACATCCAGCGCTTCAACATTGTTCGCCTCAAGATCCCCAAGGTGACGGACGAGGCCATCATCTCAGCGTTCTCTGATGGCATCCACGACATCAAGATGAAGGAGGAGCTCGCTATCCACGAGGAGCTATGCACTGCCCTGGAGATGTCCAACATGGCAACCAAGTGTGCGAGGGCTGAGGAGGGGCGCCTCTCCCTCCTCGAATTTCTGGCTGCCGACCTAGAAGAGAAGAAGGACAAGGCCAAGGACGTGAAGCGCAAAGGGGTAGCCGTGCTCGTGGCGGATCCAGACACGAAGCATGGCCGGACCACCCCGAGTCGTCCAAGGGCAGCCGACCGTTCTGTGCCTTCCACAACGTACACAGCCACAACACCAATGACTGCCAAGAGCTCAGGGCCATTCGAGATGGACGCTTCGGTCGATGCCCCAAACGCAATGACCGGGGCTACGACCGAGGAGGAGGATGAAGCAGAGGACGCTGGGATGACCGCGGCCCCCGCCAAGAGTGGCGCGACCAGCCCCCCGAGGACCGCTAGCAGGACCAGCCTTGCGAGGGCGCCTGAGGGACCAGCCCCGTGAGGACCGTACTCAGGGCAATGCTGGCCTCCCTCCGCTGCCGCCGCCGCCAAGAAGGAACGACGACTACCATCAGGACGAGGGGGCTAGGGGCTTCCAGGAGCCGCACGCCATCGCTTGCATCTTGGGCGGCGCTCAGGCCCCAGCTTCCCATCGCATCTTCAAGCAGTTTGCTCATGAGTTGAACGCAGCCCTTCCCAGGCTCGAGGCCATGCGCCCACTCAGGTGGTCCAAGTGCGCCATCACCTTCAGCTCATCGGATCAGCTCAAGTGCATGGCCACTCCTGGCGACCTCCCGATGCTTTGCTCGCCTGTCATCAGCAACGTCCAAGTCACCAAGACCCTCATCGACGGCCGCGTAGGGCTCAATGTCCTGTCCGTCGGGACATTCGACAGCCTCCAAGTGCCATACAATCAGCTACAGCCTACCAAGCCCTTCACAGGAGTGACCGACGGATCCACCACCCCGATAGGGCAGGTCCGTCTTCCCGTCACCTTTGGCCAGCGTGACAACTACCGCAACGAGCTCATCGACTCCGACGTCGCCTACATCCGCCAGCCGTACAACGCCATCCTCAGGTATCCAGCGTTGGCCAAATTCATGGCAGTGACCCACCACGGCTACAACGTCCTCAAGATGTCGGGGAGTGGCGGCATCATCACGGTTCCGTGTGAAGAAAGAGATGCGGTGTGCTCCCTAGAGCACGCCTTCCAAGCTGCAGCGATCGACGACCCCAATGACCGAGGCACCCTGTACCCTCATGAGGCCATCCCCAAGAAGAAGAAGCAGATACTCCACCTAGCGCCTCAGGGAAGCGGTGCCTCCAGTTGTACCACTTCAGGATCTGCGCCCACAGCCGAGGCGCCTCCCTCCCTTGCATAGGAAGGCGCGCCCAGTGCCCTCCTTAGGCTGGGCTCGGGGGCTCTCTTCTGGAGGGCCTCAGACCTAGCCAATGTCACGAGGGAGGCGCTCGGGCACCACGTGGAGGCGTGCTTTGCCGCACGCTTCCCTCAAGAGGGCGCAGGGCATGGAGCGCCGAGTTCCCAGGAGTTCATCACCAAGGCAACCCAGGAGCTTCAAGAGGCAAGGACCATATGTGGCGACCGCCGCCCACCATCCGGCGCAGCTCCCCATCCTGGCGAGGACGGCGGGCTGCGTGTCTGCATCGACATTCCAAGGCTCAACAGGGCCGCAACTCAGGAGCGCTTTTGGCCTTCGCGCATTGGGAGGTGCGAGGGCCCACCTCATAGCTATGTCCGCATGCCATTTGGCCTGCCGAACATGGCAGCCACCTTCCAGCGCAACCTGTGGAGCATCCTGGCAGCTCAGGAGGCCAGGCATCACGCAGTCCTAGCAGAGATGGTGACGGTCCTCAATGAACCTCCTGAGCCCCCAGAGCCTCCCGAGGCTCAGGGTCCTGGTGGCTCATGAGGAGCGACTCCTCCATCGCGCGCCTTCGGCTACTCCAACACTCCGTCAACAACGGAACCAGGTGATATTTTCCAAGTTTACTCAGCTGGGAGCGCCCCTCGGCTGCATCATTCCCAGGTCGCGCGGGCCTTCCCTCGCGACATGTATCTTTTTTACATCTTTAGCTTACTCTGTTGGGGGCGCCCCTCGGGCTGTATCATCCCCAGGCCGCTCGGGTCCGTCCAAGTGGCATGTATCATTCTTGCATCTATCTAAGCTAGCTAGTTCCCTTGCTTGAGTTATCTATGGTTATCACCTGCCTGATTGTCACCCACCGCGGTCGCCCGCGTCGCCGATCGGCCCCTTGCTCATCCAGCAACGGGGCCTACTCATGCTGGCGCGGCGCTTGTGCTCAGGTCCGTCCCTGCAATGCTGACAAATCTGAGCTTTCGAGCTCTGGCTCGCGGCACGCCCCGCGCACGTCACCTCGCCAGGCCCTCAGTGCCTTCATCTTCTTGCGGAATGACCAGTGGCAGACCGGCAAGTGCGGTTGCAATCTGTATCCCTCCTCGCACTAACCTGCAGAAACCTCCCGAGGGTGACAATAGGAAAATCGCTTGCGTGTTAAAAGGAGGGCTCCTGAGCATTGCGACTCAGGAGCTCTTACTGGCTCTCCATCCCTCACCCCTGGCCTTGACCACGGCATCAGGACCTGACATACCACCGGCGGCTGAGCTCGCTCGAGGGCCGGGACCCGAGGATGTAGAGCACACAGAAGAGCGTGAAAAAGAGGGGGAGGCTCGCACGGGCCTAACCTGGCTACACTATGGCCGTTGATGCACGAGTCTGGCGCTGCACAAGGAATCGACTTTGGACTGCTAAGATAAGTTTCGCACTCGGGTCGGCCAAGCGCTACGGCATAGGATTCCCATCTCTCGCAGCCTTGTTACGGCGACGCCGCCTCCCTTTCCTACCTTTAGGTAGCTGCTTGCACACTAAAGGGGACCTCTTGAGCAACGCGCCTTAGGAGCTCTTACTGGACCTCGGGCCGCTCACCTCCTGGCCTTGACCACGGCTTCGCGACCTGGCATACCAGCGATGGCTGCAGCCTGCCTGGGGACTGGGACGTGTCGGTGTAGAGCACCAAGCTACCGCGAGGTTGGAAAGGGGAGACCGAGCCGAAGCAGGACATGCATTCGTAAATCTTCATAATAAGGATGATATTAACATAAGGCACTACAGATCTTTTACATGCCCCCCATGGGGTTCGTCTCGATTCCTCGCAGGGAACAAAAGAAGAAGGTTTCTAGGAGCCCTATCTACAAGCATCGATGCCACCGACGCCATCATCAACAGTGGGCCACGGGAGGCCGATTCCAACCCCATCCAGATCAATGACGGCGACGGGCAGACGCTGCTGCTGCACTCCGGGCATGGCGAGAGCTCGGGGGCACGTAGCTATCATCGCTCGTCTCTGGAGACTCGTAGAACTCAGGAGAACCGCTGGACTCCCAAGCGCCACCGCTGCTGCTGGAGGATCCGCTGGCGAGGCCAGCGGCAGGCCCGGCTCCGGCCGCTATGCCGTCCCAACGATCCCCTCCAGGGCAGCACTCCAGGCGGCGGCCTTCCCCGTCGAAGATCTTGAAGAACATCATGGAGGCGCCATCGTATTCGAAGTGGATGGTGAGGGCACCCTCCGCACGGCAAACCCGGGCGACCTCGCCCCATCCGTGGGTCATGAAGATCTTGCTCGGGGAGACGACCTCAACCTCCACCCTCGTTGCCGGGCATCACACTCAGCGTGTTGTAGCCACAGCTCGAGGGGACCCCTCGATGGCATCTCGGCGGAGAAGAACCACGGGAAGCGAATCCAGGAGCGCGGGGGCATTGCCGCCCACACCACCAGTTCGCGTGAGGATCCCTCGGCGTGGGTTCCTGGGGCGGTGGCACGCGCCACGACGATGCGTCCACCACGGCGGCGACGCGATCGGTGCTAATTGCTGCCTCCTCCTCTGGAGCCCTCTGCCTGTGCGTACAAAGGGAGCAGATGTCCGGGTGGAGGCCGCTCATGCCAAGGGCTTGTCACCTCCGGCCTCACGATGATGTCGCGGCAGCGGGCCAGCCTCTTCTTCGGCGGGAGTAGCCCCAGCTCGTCGCGGGGGGCTTTTCCTTTCTCCGCTGCTAAGCACCTCCGTATCGGCGCCATTGGTGTCGCGGCTAGACGATGAAGAAAAGCAGAAGAGGAAGGAGCGCACAGCGAGAAAGAAGGAGATGAGCAACGAGAGCTCCTCCCCCTCCTCACTTATAGTCAGCAGGAGGCCAACCGCCGGCCTCCATGATCGCACGCAATGATGGTTTTTCTTCTGCATGCAGCGAGGTCTCGTCAAATCGAGGGCAGTTATCAAGGCAGCATGGGGAAGTAGAGACTCCCACGTCCCGTCAGTGGCCACGCGTCAACCAAGGCTGCAGGCGGTTAGGGTCCGCGGTGCTCCGCATTTTCCCCTTGGCTTTGCCTCGAAGCCAAGTCCGAGCGCGCCTTGCGCCCGGGGGCTACTGTCAGCGTTCTGGGAACGGGGGTCCCCAGACTTGCCTGCCTGCGGCCCACGGCGTGGCTCTACCATGGGCCTGGTATGGCCCATCTTCAACAGCAAACACTCAAGACCCTCGCAAGGGGCCAAGCCTCGCAAGGCGGATGACACAAGACCTTCTCAGTGGCAGCCTCCCTAGGCTGGCTCACGAGGAACAGAGAGATCAAGGCAAGGGGCACCTCGCGAGGTTCCCATGACGTGAGCCATGATGACCAAGGTCAGGCGGGTGCTAGCGGGCGCAGAGTACACGTTTCCTATTTGGTGCTAAAGGAGCAGGCGCAGGCGAGGAGTCCCAAGGCCTTAGGCAAAGGTTTCCATATCGGTGCAACGAGACCAAGACCAGCAGGACGGCAGGATGGAGGTCGTCGCGGAGCCCACGATGGCGTCACCACCAGAGCCTTTTGCAGGCGAAGACCACCTTTTGTCAGGATAGCTTGTACTAGCTGTCCCCCTTCAAATTGGCCATTGTGGGATCCCTTCCCGCCTAAAGATTTGGGAAGAGGACCAGGGCCTCTATAAATAGGACTAGCCACCACCGTAGGAGGCAACTGACCTGGGATCGCATCGACTCAGACCATCCTCACACACAAGCTCACCGAGCCCAAGAACACCTCTACTCAGGAGGAAGTTCTTCCTTTGTACTTGTTCATCCAAGCCTACTAGGCAATCCACCACACCACACTGGAGTAGGGTATAACACCACATCAGTGGCCTGAACCAGTATAAACACTCGTGTCCCTTGTTCTTCGGGTTCGACGAGCTGAGCTTTGAGATTGCGGTGAGAACATGAGCTAGGGGGAGAGAGATCTTCGTGCGCACCCCAGAGTTCGAACCTCAAGGGTTTTGCCGGAACCCGTAATCCGACATATCTTCCCCGAACACCCTCATGAAGAGGGTCGCGGCGCTGTCGTACTTGAAGTGGAGGGTGCACCGCCTGCTCAGGCCGCGCGCGGGGGCAAACGTCTGCCAGCCACGGGCCAGGGCCATGTTCCCCGTGATGGAGACCTCCACCGTGACCCACGAAGCCTTGCTGCAGCAGCCGTCGGCCTGCAGCCAGAGGCCGCCAAGACCCGCGACCGGCAGCTCGCTGGCAAAGGAGCACAGAAGCTGGAGCCAGGTGCCAGCCGGGCTCTCCGACGACACGACGAACTTCGGCAGCACCTCCGCCGAGTCGAAGCATGTGTGGGGAGGCCGGGCAACCATGACGTGCCTCCCTTCGTCAGGGGGACCGCCACGTCTCAGGCGGCTCCCGCCGCGAGAAGAGACGTCGCTGCGGCCGCCAGGGGCGGTGCCGGACCCCGAAGGTGTCCGCTCGCGCCCCCGAGGAACAACAGCCGGGGTTGCAGCGTGTTTGTGGGGGCGACCGCGCCCCCTCTTGGGCGGAGGTGAGCCGGGCCCCTCCTGGCGAGCTTTTCCCTTCTCCGCGGCCAAGAACCTCTTCATCGGTGCCATGGGTACCGTGGCAAGACGACATGCAAGGAGGGGGTGGAAGGAGTGCGCTACGAGAAGAAGGAGATGAGCAACGGGGCTCCGCTCTTCGCCTCATTTATGGCCAGCGGGAGGCCAACCGCCGGCCTCCACGATCACACGCAATGATGGTTTTTCTTCTGCATGTAGCAGGGTCTCGTCAAGTCGAGGGCAGTTGCCGAGGCAGCGTGGGGAAGCGGAGGCGCCCACGACCGGTCAATCGCCATGCGTCGACCAAGGCCGCGGGCGGTTGGGGCCCGCGGAGCTCCACACTTCCCCTTTGGCTTCGCCTTGAAGCCAAGTATGAGCGCGCCTTGGGCCCGGGGGCTAGTGTCGACGTCCTGGGAACGGGGGTACCCAAACTTGCCTACCTGCGGCCCACTGCGTGGCTCCACCAACGGCCCGGTATGGCCCAGCTTCAACAACAACAGCTCAAGGCCCTCGCGAGGGGCCAAGCCTCGCGAGGCGGACGACACCAAGACCTCCCTGGGGGTGGCCTCGCTAGGCTTGCTCCAGAGGAGAGGAGATATCTATGCAAGGGGCACCTCGCGAGGTTCACATGATGTGAGCCGTGACGACCAAGGCCAGGCGGGCGCAGTGTACCGGTTTCCTCTTTGGTGTTAAAGAGGCAGGCGCAGACGAGGAGTCCCGAGGCATCAGGCAAAGGTTTCCATATCGGTGCAACGAGACCAAGACCAGCAGGACAGCAGGATGGAGGTCATCGTTGAGCCCACGGCAGCGTCACCATCAGAGCCTTTGGCAGATGAAGACTACTTTTGTCAGGATAACTTGTACTAGTTGTCTCCCTTCAAAATTGGCCGTTGTGGGATCCCTTCCCGCCTACATTTGGGAAGAGGACCGGGGCCTCTATAAATAGGACTAGCCACCACCATAAGAAGGGCACTGATCTTGGACCGGATCGATTCCACCAAGACCATCCTCACCAGCTCATAGAGCTCTAGAAGACCTCTCCTCCTGAGGCCGTTCAACCATTGTACTAGTTCATCCTCAGCCCATGAGGCAATCCACCACCACCACACTGGAGTAGGGTATTACACCACACGGTGGCCCGAACCAGTATAAACCTCTGTGTCACTTGTTCTTCGGGTTCGTCGAGCTAGGTCGTGGAGTCGTTGGGTAGGCAGGCTGGGGAGAGAGAGTCCTTTGTGTGCACCCCAGAGTTCGAACCTCTCAAGGGTCTGCGGAACTCCGAATCCGACAATTTGCTAGGATTTTGCGATTTCCTTCCTGTTTGCTTTAATGTTCTGCATCGGCAGGGCCCGGCCCCGCACATACCTCAGCCACGGCTGGGTCGTCCGGATCACCAGGACGAGACCAGGGGTGAGGGGCTACATGAACATTTAGGCTCCTGAGTTGCGATGCTCAGGAGTCCCCCTTGATGTACAAACAACCCTCGGGAAGGAGATGCGAGAGTAGGCCTTAGCGTTCTGTGTCGGCAGGGTCCGGTCCTGTGCATACCTCAGCCGCCGCCGGGTCGTCCGGATCACCAGGACGAGACTAGGGGGTGAGGGGTGACGTGACCAGTTAGGCTCCTGAGTCACGATGCTTAGGAGTCCCCCTTGACGTACGAACAGACCTCCATACCTTTCCTCGCCGAGGTCCCGCTCGGAAGGGGCGCGGGACGACCAGGTCCGAGGGACCTGGCAAGGTGGCGTACGCTAGGCGTGACCTAAGCGTAGCCCCCGTGCCCAGGCCCCTCGCGCGACTCTCCTGAAGGGAAAGCATTGCAATGAGGCCGAACACTGAGCCTGTCGGCTCCCTAGGGTTAATGCGGCCTTGAGGCCGCCCCTAGTTGTTTATCACCAGCATGGAGCATGGCGCTTCCGCACTTGCACGGGCATAGCCGCTCCTCGATCGTGTCGACTGCCATCGCGGAGCATGGTGCTTCCATTGGTGCATGGGCGGGGGCTCCCTCTGAGTGGAGCCCCCGGGGCGTGTACAGCCCCGCCCTGACACGTGGCTAGCACGGGCACCCGTGAGCCAGCACGGGACACACGAGTGTCGGATTCGGGGTTCCACAGACCCTTGAGAGGTTCGAACTCTAAGGTGTGTGTGAAGAACCCTCTCTCCCAGTCTGCCTGCTCGACGATTCCACGGCCTAGCTCGATGAACCCAAAGAACAAGAGACACAGGGATTTATCCTGGTTCGGGCCACCTTGCGGTGTAATACCCTACTCCAGCTTTGTGGTGGATTGCCTCGAAGGGCTGAGGACGAACTAGTACAGTGACAGAATAGCCTCAAAAGGTGAGGTGTTCTTGAGCTGGTGAGGTGGTCAGGGTGGAATCGATCCGTCCCCCTCTATGGTGGTGGCCCAATAGTTCGTTCCTTGAAAACACAATCAGCACAACTGTCTAGGAAGTCCCTAGAAGCATCGCTTAGTCCATTATAGAAGATATCATGTATTTAATTTTTCGTAAGAGGATGATCAGGCAAAGCAATAAGAAATTTGAGAAGCCTCCCCCATGCTTGTGGGAGACTCTATTCTTCAATTTGCACAAAGTTAAATATTTCCTGTAAGGCAGCTTGTTTCTTATGAGCAGGGAAATATTTTTCAGAGAAGTAATAAATCATGTCCTGGGGACTACGCACACAACCAGGAGCAAGAGTAATATACCAAGCTTTAGCATCACCCTTTAATGAGAACGGAAATAATTTGAGAATATAGGAATAGCGAATTTTCTCATCATGAGCAAAAAGGGTGCCTATGCCATTCAACTTAGTGAGATGTGCCACAACAGTTTCAGTTTCATAACCATGGAAAGGATCAAATTTAACCAAAGTAATCAACTCTGGGTCGACAAAGAATTCATAATCCTTATCATCAATAAAGATAGGTGAAGTAGCAAACTTAGGATCACATTTCATTCTAGCATTCAAAGATTTTTCTTTATACTTGCATAATAATTTTTGCAAATCATCTCTATCCTTACAAGCAAGAATGTCTCTAGTTGTCTCCTCATTCATAACATAACCTTCCAGTACGTTTGGCAATTCATATCTAGGATAACTAGTTCTAATAGGTGTTTCATGATTTTCAGTTTCAAGCTCATCATCAGTTTCAACAATATCATGTTGTCTTACTCTAGCAATTTGTTCATCAAGAAATTCACCTAGTGGCACATTATCATCAAGCAAGGTACTAGTATCATCAAGAGTAGCATTCATAGCAGAAGTAGCATCATCAATAACTTGCGACATATCATAATTGATAGCATGTTGTGGTGTTGCAAGTTTACTTATAACAGAACGTGAATCTAAAGCGGCACTAGATGGCAGTTCCATACCTCCCCTCATCTTAGATGGAAAAATATTAGTCTTAGCATCCTTCAGATTCTTCATAGTGACAATTTGATAATAATCCCAAGTGACTCAACAAATATAGCTATGCTCCCCGGCAACGGCACCAGAAAAACGTCTTGATAACCCACAAGTATAGGGGATTGCAATAGTTTTCGAGGGTAGAGTATTCAACCCAAATTTATTGATTTGACACAAGGGGAGCCAAAGAATATTTGTAAGTATTAGCACCTGAGTTGTCAATTCAACCACACCTGGAGATTAATTATCTGCGGCAAAGTGATCAGTAGCAAAGTAGTATGATAGTTTTTATAGTAGCAGCAACAGCAATAGTAACGATAACAGTGATAGCAGTAATTTTGTAACAAGTGCAAAAGTAACAATAGCAGTAGTAACTTAGCAAGAACAATATGTAGGAAAATCGTAGGCATTGGATCATCGCTTTGTTGGATGATATTCATCATGTAACAGTCATAACCTAGGGTGATACAACACTAGCTCCAGTTCATAAATATAATGTAGGTATGTATTCCGTAAATAGTCATACTTGCTTATGGAAAGAACTTGCATGACATCTTTTGTCCTACCCTCCTGTGGCAGCGGGGTCCTATTGGAAACTAAGGGATATTAAGGCCTCCTTTTAATAGAGAATCGGAAAAAAGCATTAACACACGGTTAATACATGAACTCCTCAAACTACGGTCATCATCGGGAAGTGTCCCAACCATTGTCACTCCGGGGTTGCCGGATCATAACACGTAGTAGGTGACTATAACTTGCAATTTCGGATCTAGAACATGGGTATGATGGTGATAACATAAACGGTTCAGATCTGAAATCATGGCACCTGTGTCACGACCGGATTTTTGGGATATAAATTCCCAGAAAAAAACGGCCTGTGTGCTCACCAGCCTCAGGATTACTGTTAGCTGATGAGGCACCAACTTGATACAAGAATATCCAAGCAAGCACAAAAATATGTAGTACAAGACCATTTAGGCCTAGGAGTACAACAATTGGTTTCTAATGGTTGAGGGCGGAAGCGATTGGGTACATCTGCGTCTATGGGACTCCATTTCCCACAAGAACAGCTGACCAGGATAACTCCTATCTTCGCGAGGCTGCAAACGTCAACGCGTAGGTTCCGAGGTTGTCACCGCGATGCATACCTCCACGCAAGGCAATCTGGCCAAGACAATAGCCAGGGACAAGCCAGTGAGTACGTTTGAATGTACTCGCAAACATTAAGAACACGGGTATAATATATCAAACATACTCCAGGTTTAATAGATGATCATACATCCGTCACGAAATATACAAAAAAAAATCATGATGCACACATATGGATAAAAATATACCAAAATAAAATACTGGGTGCCAAACGAGTGTCTGAATGACTCCTCGAGCGGAAAAATGCAGAATAGTAATACTGGTGCCAAACGAGTGACTGAATCACTCCTCGAGCGGTAAATGCAGAAATAATAATACTGGTGCCAAACGAGTGTCTGAATGACTCCTCGAGCGGAAAATGCAGAAATAATAATACTGGTGCCAAACGAGTGTCTGAATGACTCCTCGAGCGGAAAATGCAGAAATAATAATACTGGTGCCAAACGAGTGTCTGAATGACTCCTCGAGCGGAAAATGCAGAAATAATAATGTCGCAGTCGGGCGTCTGAGCGACACCACATAAAGGGCTTATAAAAGAATAATCACAATGAATATCCAGGAGGTAGAACCATCCCAGGGATACTCAATAATATACGTAATATAAATGGTTAGTCCAAAACAATAAAGATCATAATCCAAGGGTGCCATAATCATAAACAAAATTTAGTACAATCGTTTCTCCATCCGAAAACCGATAATTTAGTCAAGCCGTATCTCCATCCGAATTCCGTTACTAAGCTCTAATTAAATCGTTCTCCATCCGAATGCCGTTACAGAGTTCTAGTTAAATCGTTATCCATCCGAATACCGTCACGGAGACTCAACTCGGGTTGTGGCCTTTACTTAAGAACAGGACTATCTGACAGGATATATCCTCTGCAGAGGGAGTACCATTTTCCACGAGTAACGGGATTACTCAGTCCCCCGGGACTAATTCCGTCTACGGTCTTTTGATTGAAAACACGCCTGACCTGCACACACCAGCTTAACTCACCAGTGCCTGGAATCACCCACGACACCTGCCAAGCAAAACTCTAAGTGGGGAGGCTACAACCTCGACGTAGCATGGGATCACAAAATTTATACCGCGCGCAAACTGGGGAAGCTATCCCCTTCGGCTACAACCGAAAACACCCATGCCCCCGGACCGGATGACTGGCTTTAATCCATGGCCATGGGACCCTCATCACGGCCTCTCTGTACGGTGTGTGCTTTGGAAAGGGGTTGACAACCTAGTGAACCATACCCTGTCCCCTGCAGGGACAAGTGGTGGTACCGACAAAGCAGGAAGCTACTGATCAAGACTCGGTCTACAACCGACTCAGGTGATCCAAGTATCCAGCAACAATATTACCACTAGTGAAATAAATCACCACTCCTCGAGCCTCACCATGCTATGCCGGGCATACTCGTCTCAACGAGGGATTAGGGACAAGCTCGTGTCTACCCAAGACCACGACTTTCCCGCTTCCTACCGGTGTGCAAGAGAAGCTCACGAGGGCGATACAAATCCTTAGGGTATCCATTGCTGGCCACAAACAATCTCCAAAGTGCACTCATGCACGAGACTACATCGATACATAAACTGTCACATCTACTCCAAGTCAAAGGGTGCTGTGATCGCATCAAAACACCACAACAAATATTATGCCAGAGTTCAGAAATGCTTGCCTTCAAGAGTATGCAAAGGATGCACTTATTGGAAGCTTTCTTCTTCCTCCAAAAATTCCTATTTTGCAAAATACACAAATACAAATATTTCAAACACAGTACCAAAACTTATCTAAAATATTTTTGAAATAAATCTTAAAATAAACTAGATGAAATTTGAGAGAGGTAGGAAAAAGAATCAACTCATTTGGAGTTTTATTTTAAAAGTTATAGCCAGTCAAAGTTTGGTCAACTCTGTTTTTAAATAAAACCAGAAAAAAGGAAAACGTTTCAGCAGAAATACGCTTTCGTAGCAGAGGAAACACACTCGGGGGTTTGCGCCTCCACTTAAACAGAGAGAGGGCGCTGCGCGGGTCACTGACAGTGGGTCCAGAGGGCCCACTGGTCAGGTTTGAATGGTCTCCCTCTCCTTCCTTTTTCCGCGCCCGAACGGTGGCGGGGCTCCGGCGATCGCCGTCGACGAACGGCTGCACCTCATGGGCATCCAAGGGCGGGGATGGAACGGCTAGACCGAGGCGGTCCTTTGGGTGGTTGAAGGGTCGTCGGAGGTGGAGGGAATCGCCGGCGGCGAGCTCCGCGGCGGGTGAAGGCTACGGTGGTGAAGTGCTTTTTGTGCTCCGGTGGTCTCCGATCGAGCTTGGGTAGCTGGGCAGCTCCGCATGGACTAGACGAAGCTACTGGTGGCGTTGGATTGGCGAAAGGGTGGCCGGCGGTGACGAATCGCGCCGGAGCTTGGCGGCGGCCGAGCTGGCCGGAGTTGGGGAGGACGGCCACTACAGGTCGATTCACTACGCGGGAAGCTCTACGAGGAGTGGCTGATGTCGCGTCAGTGCTCGGAACGGCTCGGGGCCCCTTTATATAGCGTGACGAGGCGGCTCCGCGGCGGCAGAAGATAAGCTCGTCGACGACAGCCGTTGCTGTAGTTGCAGGGCATCGCAGCGGCGACGAAAGCGTGCCGACGAGCGGGGGGATAAGCACGAGCTATTCACAGGGGCAGCTGGCGTGCGCTGGTGGTTTGGGCGGCGCCGTCCGCGGCGGAATCCACTGCCGACGCCGGCGTGCCGCCAAGGGCGCGGCCAGCGGCACAGCAGGGTGCCAGAGTGATCGTGGAGCAGGGGGCGACTAGTGCGCGGCTCAGCGATGCAGAGGGAGCCAGGGTCGGGTCGCGTCGCGTGCGGCAGTGCGGCGTAGTGCGCGCGCGTGCAAAACGTGCGCTCTGGGCGCGCCCAGAGCATGCATGGCACCTGTTCGACGCAATGCCAGCGCGCTCTAGAGCTCGAGGGTGGAGCTGGCACTGCACAGGATGACGGTGGGGGAAGCAAGACACTTACTGGACAAGGTGGATAGGTCAGGGGTTCAAGTCCAAAGTGCAAACCAGAGAGCTTGCCAAAAGTGGCTGTGCACACCAGGTGTTCGACAGAATGCCAGATGCACATAGGCAACTCTTGGAGTGGCCAAAAACTCCAGATCAGTGCCTCCTTAGACACAGGGGAGGGTAGTAAAGTCAGTTTGGCAAAAACAGAAAGTTGATAGTGCAAGTTTTGCAAAACTCCAGTTTTGGGCAGAAAGAAAAGGGGTTTAGAACATGCACTTCAAAATCCCCAATGAGCCCAATCTCCTGGACTTAAGAGTCTGGTAGGGAGGGCTAGAAGTAGGAGAAAGCTCAGGGTTACTAGAGAAAGGAAAAATATGGTTGCAGTACAAATCACCAATTTGGACCAGAGTGCAAAAGAGGTTGATCCACTCAAATTTTTCAAAGAACATCACTGGGTTTTTGCTTGAAGATGAATTGTATGCATCCATTGACATCTTCAAACACTTGGAAGAATTTTTAAAGAAATATTTAAAAGGGTTGCAGTGTAAAAGTGCCTACTGGACCAGATTGGAAAAGTTGGTGAAAGGCTCAAAATCTCCAATGGCCAGAGGGTATTCTTGTATAAAAGTGATGTGAAACCATCACATGACATCCCCAAATTTTGGTGGAATTTTTAAAGGCATTTGTCAAGTGGTTGTAGTGCAAAACTGGCTTCAAATGCAAAAGAAATCATTTTCAAGAAATAGAGCTTAGAGGAAATAAATCTTGCAAATTTAAATCCACTGTTAAAATAATGGTTTTATTTTAGAGGGAAATCAAGTCCAACAATACCTTTGAAGGTTTTTCCCACTAGGGGCACAAATCCAGAAATCCCAAAAGGTAAAACTTGACAATTGGAAAAGTTTTATTTCCTGGCAATATTTTAATAAATAAAAATAAGGCCAAAATTTTGGGTGTCACAACACTACCCCCCTTAAGAAAAATCTCGTCCTCGAGATTTGTTAAAAGTTGTTTTGAACAAGAATTGTTTTGTAATAAATTTGTTTTTAACAAAGAAATCCTGCAAATGCACAAAAACAAAATGGTTACAGTGAGAGGGCAATAAGTGGTGTAAAACCACAGTGTGGTACACTGGCGTAGCGTGGAAAATCCACGGTTGGGGAAAACGAGACATTTCTACGAGATACAGTAATTTAGAATAAATTCTAAATCACTAAAATACGCTGGTCGCACCCGAGAGCACAGTGCTCTCTTTGGCTGACAGGTGGGCCTAGGGCCCATTGTCGGCCTCTTCTCCTTCCTCTGGCCCTCTCTTCTCTCTCGCGCGTTCTCTCCCGCGCTTCCTCCACCGGTGATGCCTAGCTCGTAGGGCATCGAGGCCGTACCGCGGTAGTGCACGGCGTGCGTGCTGCCGGTGCAGCGTGCACTCACCTCGCGGGCCAGGGCGCTGTTGGCACTGCTCGCGGACTCGCCTCCGAACACCGGCGGCCGAGCGACGGGTGGCGCTGGTGGACCTTGCCCACCGTACACCGATCTCGGGCTATAAAACGCTCGCGGTGCTCCTCTCTTCTCCCTCACACCCGGCCTCGCTTCCACTTCTCCATCCTTCTCCTCCATAGCTGCTGGCAGGAGCTCGAGCCGAGGCTCTAATGGCGGAGGCAATGCCGGACTGGTATGTGGTCCTGGTGTGTGGAGGCTTGGCGGTGCTGCTGGGGTTCTCCGTGCTCCTGTGCGCGATGATCCTGGACGATCGTCGTGATGCTGCCGCACGAGTGTTGGCTCTTCGCGGCGGCGGCGATCATGTGGATTAGACGCGGCACCGGGGCTGACTGCTGTCGGAGTGCCGGGGCAGCTCGCGCTTGAATGGACACACAGGAATCCCTCTTACGGAGACTGTGGTGTCCTCGAGCGTGGTTAGATAGGCGCAAAAATGTGCTCAAGGATTGTAACCGTGATCGTGGTCGAGTGGTGGCTGCGGAGAGTCTGCTGTTACGATGACGTGAATAAAAAAAATCTGTGTCGAGAAAAAGCATATATACGCAGCAATAACCCGGGGAAAAGAAATCTTCTCGAAAAACATGTTGCGAGAGAAGAAATAATTAAAACAACACTAACAACAGTAACACTGCTCACAAAACAAGAACTAAAGAAAGTCGGATCCGTTGCATAAAGGATTTTACGAACATGCTGCAACACATAAATACAAGTACTGGGACAATAAATACATCAGAGGCGTTCACATGGAAAACGGTAAAGCGACAGGGTCCTGAGAAAACGCCTCTGGCACCGGGGCACACTCCTCTTCTATCGGGGGAAGCGGGTTGACCAGACGTTGAATGCGCCCTTCTTGGTCAGGCCTCAGTGGTCTGCCAATGGCGATCCGAGGATTTAAATCAGCAAGGCTCTGGAGGTAACCCATTACTCGCTGAGTTAAACGCTCCTGAGCGATGACGTACTGGGCAAGGTTGGCTAGTACTGGATCTCTCTCAATGCGCCCACCGGGAAAAGATGCAACTTCTCCGGGTGCTGCACGACTCGGAAAATAATAGTATCCTCGCTCGCTGGCATAGGGTACTGCGAATCGAAGACGAGCGATCGCCTCGTACGCAGCAGCTTCTATAGCCATATGCGGAGTCGGCATGGATTTCCCCATGAAGGAGACTTCCGTGGGATCTTGGTTTGGGTAGGCGGGAGGGATGTGCACCACTGCCCAATATTTCGAGGTGGATGGAGTGATCCTCGATTTGAGCAGCTCGTACTGGGGTGGACGGGTGGCACTCATAGTACTGCAGGTAAAGTCCCACAATAATTTGACAAAACTGCCGGGGGTTGCGTCTGGGGTTCTCAGATAAATACTGGGGGTCGACATGGCAAGGAAAGGCTATGAGCGCTGCGCACAAAGGTGGGGGGTGCTCGGCAAGGTCACGAAGTGGCCTTTATATAGCACCGGGGCTGGGATATCTACCGAGGTAAAAGGTGACTGGCTGACGATCCTGTACTCGGGTCAGAGCCACAGATATACACGTCACATAAATGGGACGCTTTACTGTGGGAGCCGACGGGTTGGTCTTGGTGGATGCGCCCGAAAAAATAAAAATGCAACTGCACGTCAACGCACACATGCATAGCTACTACTCCAAAAACAAGGGCGCTCAAACAGACAGCATGCAACAACAGCGATACAAGGCCACACATTACAAAGCGTAGAAAACTAAGGCTCGATACAACTTTGAGCGACTTAGTCTACTTCGTTAATGTCTAAGTGGGCTGGCCTTGCGGACGCCGATGCTTCTCCACGGCTCTCACCGTCAGGATTTGCTGGTTGAGGCTGAGGTGCTGCAGGGTCGGGGAGATGGTGGTGACCATCCCGGGGGTTGTTGGCCCAAATCCCGTTGGAATGGGTTTCCAAAAGGCGACGAAGTGCTTCTGGGGTCACCAAAGTGTTCTGGTTGACGGCTGGCGCAGACCTCAAGGGATCGATCGGGTGTCCGAACAGCACGACTGGGTTGTCGGTGGCGGCCTCCGCTTCTCTCCTTGCTGGGGCTCGACGAACCAGCTCTCCACGAGCTGCGATCAGATCAAGAGTGACCTGGTCGAACAGTCGTTCTAGTGCGCTTATATAGCGCACCAAATGCAACAGCGCGGGATCCGACTCGTGGTCTCCGTTGGCAACTTGGGGCGGCCTACCATACCCATCGCGACTGGGGTAGTAGTAGAATGAGCGACAGTTAACTCTGGGCGACAAGTGCCGGAGTTGAACTATAGCTTCTCGGGCTGCCAGTTGGATGGCTTGAGGCTCGAAGGGAGTTGTCCTTCCAGTGAACCTGTAGGGGCGTTCTGGCGATAGACCCCTACCGTAGATGTGCACAGTGGCCCAGTACTGACGGCTCTCACCGTACATGGGTCCCTGGTACACAACATACTCGGGAGGCTCCTCCAACGCATAGGCACGGCGGGTGAGGTTTGCGAGCACGGTCACAAAACCTCCAAGGTTGGTCGCTGTGGTCTCATTGTGAACAATGGGGCCAGGCATCGTGGCTGGGTTTGGGGAAAAGAGGCTGTGCTGTGATGGAGGCTAGCGTGCCCTTTTTATAGGAAAAAGGAACGGAGTCTTCCTCCGCACGCTTGCGATAGAGACGGGTTGGGTGTCGGTCACTGGCGCGTGATCGACGGGCTAGGCTGATAGGTTGGGCACCGTCTGCCGGAAAGGGCGTCGGGTCACTGTGGGGCTACCTTACGCGGGAAGCTTGACCGGGGGTTAGGCCAAGGTCTGATGGTTTGGGATAACCTGGGTTTATTGACCTGGCTAAGATAGGATTAGCCAATGGTCAGCCTGGCTCTGATACCAAGTCTGTCACGACCGGATTTTTGGGATATAAATTCCCAGAAAAAATGGCCTGTGTGCTCACCAGCCCCAGGATTACTGTTAGCTGATGAGGCACCAACTTGATACAAGAATATCCAAGCAAGCACAAAAATATGTAGTACAAGACCATTTAGGCCTAGGAGTACAACAATTGGTTTCTAATGGTTGAGGGCGGAAGCGATTGGCTACATCTGCGTCTATGGGACTCCATTTCCCACAAGAACAGCTGACCAGGATAACTCCTATCTTCGCGAGGCTGCAAACGTCAGCGCGTAGGTTCCGAGGTTGTCACCGCGATGCATACCTCCACGCAAGGCAATCTGGCCAAGACAATAGCCAGGGACAAGCCAGTGAGTACGTTTGAATGTACTCGCAAACATTAAGAACACGGGTATAATATATCAAACATACTCCAGGTTTAATAGATGATCATACATCCATCACGAAATATACAAAAAAAAAATCATGATGCACACATATGGATAAAAATATACCAAAATAAAATACTGGGTGCCAAACGAGTGTCTGAATGACTCCTCGAGCGGAAAAATGCAGAATAGTAATACTAGTGCCAAACGAGTGTCTGAATGACTCCTCGAGCGGTAAATGCAGAAACAATAATACTGGTGCCAAACGAGTGTCTGAATGACTCCTCGAGCGGAAAATGCAGAAATAATAATACTGGTGCCAAACGAGTGTCTGAATGACTCCTCGAGCGGTAAATGCAGAAATTAATAATACTGGTGCCAAACGAGTGTCTGAATGACTCCTCGAGCGGAAAATGCAGAAATAATAATACTGGTGGCCAACGAGTGTCTGAATGACCCCTCGAGCGGAAAATGCAGAAATAATAATGTCGCAAGTCGGGCGTCTGAGCGACACCACATAAAGGGCTTATAAAAGAATAATCACAATGAATATCCAGGAGGTAGAACCATCCCAGGGATACTCAATAATATACGTAATATAAATGGTTAGTCCAAAACAATAAAGATCATAATCCAAGGGTGCCATAATCATAAACAAAATTTAGTACAATCGTTTCTCCATCCGAAAACCGATAATTTAGTCAAGCCGTATCTCCATCCGAATTCCGTTACTAAGCTCTAATTAAATCGTTCTCCATCCGAATGCCGTTACAGAGTTCTAGTTAAATCGTTCTCCATCCGAATACCGTCACGGAGACTCAACTCGGGTTGTGGCCTTTACTTAAGAACAGGACTATCTGACAGGATATATCCTCTGCAGAGGGAGTACCATTTTCCACGAGTATCGGGATTACTCAGTCCCTCGGGACTAATTCCGTCTACGGTCTTTTGATTGAAAACACGCCTGACCTGCACACACCAGCTTAACTCACCAGTGCCTGGAATCACCCACGACACCTGCCAAGCAAAACTCTAAGTGGGGAGGCTACAACGTCGAAGTAGCATGGGATCACAAAATTTATACCGCGCGCAAACTGGGGAAGCTATCCCCTTCGGCTACAACCGAAAACACCCATGCCCCCGGACCGGATGACTGGCTTTAATGCATGGCCATGGGACCCTCATCACGGCCTCTCTGTACGGTGTGTGCTTTGGAAAGGGGTTGACAACCTACTGAACCATACCCTGTCCCCTGCAGGGACAAGTGGTGGTACCGACAAAGAAGGAAGCTACTGATCAAGACTCGGTCTACAACCGACTTAGGTGATCCAAGTATCCACCAACAATATTACCACTAGTGAAATAAATCACCACTCCTCGAGCCTCACCATGCTATGCCGGGCATACTCGTCTCAACGAGGGATTAGGGACAAGCTCGTGTCTACCCAAGACCACGACTTTCCCGTTTCCTACCGGTGTGCAAGAGAAGCTCACGAGGGCGATACAAATCCTTAGGGTATCCATTGCTAGCCACAAACAATCTCCAAAGTGCACTCATGCACGAGACTACATCGATACATAAACTGTCACATCTACTCCAAGTCAAAAGGTGCTGTGATCGCATCAAAACACCACAACAAATATTATGCCAGAGTTCAGAAATGCTTGCCTTCAAGAGTATGCAAAGGATGCACTTATTGGAAGCTTTCTTCTTCCTCCAAAAATTCCTATTTTGCAAAATACACAAATACAAATATTTCAAACACAGTACCAAAACTTATCTCAAATATTTTTGAAATAAATCTTAAAATAAACTAGATGAAATTTGAGAGAGGTAGGAAAAAGAATCAACTCATTTGGAGTTTTATTTTAAAAGTTATAGCCAGTCAAAGTTTGGTCAACTCTGTTTTTAAATAAAACCAGAAAAAAGGAAAACGTTTCAGCAGAAATACGCTTTCGCAGCAGAGGAAACGCACTCGGGGGTTTGCGCCTCCACTTAAACAGAGAGAGGGCGCTGCCCGGGTCACTGACAGTGGGTCCAGAGGGCCCACTGGTCAGGTTTGACTGGTCTCCCTCTCCTTCCTTTCTCCGCGCCCGAACGGTGGCGGGGCTCCGGCGATCACCGTCGACGAACGGCTGCACCTCATGGGCATCCAAGGGCGGGGATGGAACGGCTAGACCGAGGCGGTCCTTTGGGTGGTTGAAGGGTCGTCGGAGGTGGAGGGAATCGCCGGCGGCGAGCTCCGCGGCGGGTGAAGGCTACGGTGGTGAAGTGCTTTTTGTGCTCCGGTGGTCTCCGATCGAGCTTGGGTAGCTGGGCAGCTCCGGATGGACTAGACGAAGCTACTGGTGGCGTTGGATTGGCGAAAGGGTGGCCGGCGGCGACGAATCGCGCCGGAGCTTGGCGGCGGCCGAGCTGGCCGGAGTTGGGGAGGACGGCCACTACAGGTCGATTCACTACACGGGAAGCTCTACGAGGAGTGTCTGATGTCGCGTGAGTGCTCGGAGGGGCTCGGGGGCCCTTTATATAGCGTGACGAGGCGGCTCCGCGGCGGCAGAAGATAAGCTCTTCGGCGACAGCCGTTGCTGTAGTTGCAGGGCATCGCAGCGGCGACGAAAGCGTGCCGACGAGCGGGGGGATAAGCACGAGCTATTCACAGGGGCAGCTGGCGTGCGCTGGTGGTTTGGGCGGCGCCGTCCGCGGCGGAATCCACTGCCGACGCCGGCGTGCCGCCAAGGGCGCGGCCAGCGGCGCAGCAGGGTGCCACAGTGATCGTGGAGCAGGGGGCGACTAGTGCGCGGCTCAGCGATGCAGAGGGAGCCAGGGTCGGGTCGCGTCGCGTGCGGCAGTGCGGCGTAGTGCGCGCGCGTGCAAATCGTGCGCTCTGGGCGCGCCCAGAGCACGCACGGCACCTGTTCGACGCAATGCCAGCGCGCTCTAGAGCTCGAGGGTGGAGCTGGCACTGCACAGGATGACGGTGGGGGACGCAAGACACTTAGTGGACAAGGTGGATAGGTCAGGGGTTCAAGTCCATAGTGCAAACCAGAGAGCTTGCCAAAAGTGGCTGTGCACACCAGGTGTTCGACAGAATGCCAGATGCACATAGGCAACTCTTGGAGTGGCCAAAAACTCCAGATCAGTGCCTCCTTAGACACAGGGGGGGTGGTAAAGTCAGTTTGGCAAAAACAGAAAGTTGATAGTGCAAGTTTTGCAAAACTCCAGTTTTGGGCAGAAAGAAAAGGGGTTTAGAACATGCACTTCAAAATCCCCAATGAGCCCAATCTCCTGGACTTAAGAGTCTGGTAGGGAGGGCTAGAAGTAGGAGAAAGCTTAGGGTTACTAGAGCAAGGAAAAATATGGTTGCAGTACAAATCACCAATTTGGACCAGAGTGCAAAAGAGGTTGATCCACTCAAATTTTTCAAAGAACATCACTGGGTTTTTGCTTGAAGATGAATTGTATGCATCCATTGACATCTTCAAACACTTGGAAGAATTTTTAAAGAAATATTTAAAAGGGTTGCAGTGTAAAAGTGCCTACTGGACCAGATTGGAAAAGTTGGTGAAAGGCTCAAAATCTCCAATGGCCAGAGGGTATTCTTGTATAAAAGTGATGTGAAACCATCACATGACATCCCCAAATTTTGGTGGAATTTTTAAAGGCATTTGTCAAGTGGTTGTAGTGCAAAACTGGCTTCAAATGCAAAAGAAATCATTTTCAAGAAATAGAGCTTAGAGGAAATAAATCTTGCAAATTTAAATCCACTGTTAAAATAATGGTTTTATTTTAGAGGGAAATCAAGTCCAACAATACCTTTGAAGGTTTTTCCCACTAGGGGCATAAATCCAGAAATCCCAAAAGGTAAAACTTGACAATTGGAAAAGTTTTATTTCCTCGCAATATTTTAATAAATAAAAATAAGGCCAAAATTTGGGTGTCACAACCTGGGCCCAAAGTGACAAGCATTAAGCATGGCAAAGTCATAGCAACATCAATCTCAGAACATAATGGATACTGATACGTCTCCAACGTATCTATAATGTTTTATTGTTCCATGCTATTTTATTATCAATCTTGGATGTTTTATAATCACTTTATAGTCATTTTATATCATTTTTTGGTACTAACCTATTGACATAGTGCCAAGTGCCAGTTGTTGTTTTCTGCATGTTTTTTACATCGCAGGAAATCAATATCAGACGGAGTCCAAATGCAACGAAACTTTACGGAGATTTTTTATGGACCAGAAGGAACATATTGGGCCCTGACTATGCCTGGGGGAGTCCCGAGGAGGGGACAACCCACCAGGGCGCCCTGGTGGGTTGTCCCCTCCTCGGGTGCCCTCCAAACCGCCTCTTTGCTCTATAAATACCTCAATATTCCAGAAACCCTAGGGAGTCGACAAAATATTTATCCAGCCGCCGCAGAGTCCAGAACCACCAGATCCAATCTAGACACCATCTCGGATGGGGTTCACCACCTCCATTGGTGCCTCTCCGATGATGCGTGAGTAGTTCTTTGTAGACCTGCGGGTCCATAATTAGTAGCTAGGTGGCTTCCTCTGTCTTGCTGAATTCTTAATACAATGGTCTCTTGGAGATCCATATGATGTAACTCTTTTTGAGTTGTGTTTGTTGGGATCTGATGAACTTTGAGTTTATGATCAGTTATATCTTTTTGTATCCATGGAAGTTATTTGATTTTCTTTGATCTCTTATATGCATGATCTCTTATAGCCTCGTATTTCTTCTCCGATATTTGGGTTTTGTTTGGCCAACTTGATCTATTTATCTTGCAATGGGAAGAGGTGCTTTGTAGTGGGTTCTATCTTACAGTGCTTGATCCCAGTGACAGAAAGGGAAACGACACGTATGTATCATTGCTACTAAGGATAAAATGACGGGGTCGATCTCTACAGAGATAGATCTTGTCTACATCATGTCATCGTTCTTATTGCATTACTCCGTTTTTCCATGAACTTAATACACTAGATGCATGCTGCATAGCGGTTGATGCGTGGAGTAATAGTAGTAGATGTAGGCAAGAGTCGGTTTACTAATCTTGGACGTGATGCCTATATAATGATCATTGCCTGGATATTGTCATGATTATTTGAAGTTCTATCAATTGCCCAATAGTAATTTTTTTATCCACCGTTTGCTATTTTCTCGAGAGAAGCCACTAGTGAAATCTACGGCCCCCGGGTCTTCTTCCTCATATATTTGCTTTGCAATCTATTTTATTTGCTCTTTTTATTCAGATCTATTAAACCAAAAATACAATATTCCTTGCTGTGTTTTATTTCTATTTATTTTATTTGGCGTTTGATCTATCAATCTACTACAATTTACCTCACGTCCGTTTGCCTATCTTGAGGCACCGTACCCCGGAAGGGATTGACAACCCCTTTAACACGTCGGGTTGCAAGGATTTTTTTATCTATGTGCAGGGGCTGTTTACGTTGTGTTGATTGGTTCTCCTACTGGTTCGATAACCTTGGTTTCATATCTGGGGGAAATATCTACCGTCGTTGTGCTGCATCATCCCTTCCTCTTTGGGGAAATACCGACGTAGCTTCAAGTGACATCAAAAGGAATTTCTGGTGTCGTTGCCGGGGAGGATCTTGAACATATACCAGGTTCCTAATCACAAATCTCATCTCCTTGCAATTTGCATTATTTGCCATTTGCCTCTCGTTTTCCTCTCCCCCACTTAACAAAAATTTGCCGTTTTATTCGCCTCTCTTTTTCCGTTAGCCGTTTTCTTGCCTGATCTGTTTTTGAGTGCAATCTTGTTGTGTGTGTAGGAGATATGCCCTAGAGGCAATAATAAATGATATTATTTATCTCCGAGTTCATAATTATGTTTATGTTCCATGCTATAACTGCAATGATTCTCGAGTCTGCAATATCCACGAGGCTCAGAGGAAGACTCATATGCACGTGTGGAATAATAAACGGTAAGAAGTATTCCTAGTCTGGCCTCTAAGACTAGCTCAAGTGTTGCATGATGGTTCTGTTTTCCTGATCATGGGCATGTCTATGCCAGCAATTTTGAGGGCACAATGTTAAGAGAACATTTGTGTTGCATTGACCCGGATTGATGTTATGCTAAGAGATTCATTCATCACAAGTTAATGGTTTATAACACAGAGATAGTTAATGTTTGCATAATTCCTTGGACCATGAGAGTATCAAGTTTCTTCATGCTTGCTTCATGAACTTTGGGGTTTGTTAAACGTCATCCGTAACTGGATGGCTATTACGGCGGCTTACGGGTTCATGGGAAAGTATGTTAAGTAACTTGATAGCTCGAGATTGGGATTTGCTCCTCCGACGACGGAGAGATATACTCGGGCCCACTCGGTGTTACGGTGTCCATCATCGTCTGGCCAGACACTTTGTGATTTGATCACGGGGATGCCGGAACACGAAACGAGAAAAGAGAACAAAACCGGTAACGAGGTAACTTGCATAGTGGACAAAGTGTTGGCCCACGGGGACGCAATAAATCTCACCTCAGGTGTTTGTGATATATCGTGAAGCAACAGGAATAGCTCACCTCAACTGGAGGTTCACTCGAATATTCATTCGTGTGGGTATAGGGGTCAATATGGGTGTCCACGGCTCCGATGTTGATCATTGATCGAAAGGGGTTCTAGGTCATGTCTATACTTCACCGAACCTATAGGGTCACACGCTTAAGGGTCATCTATCTGCTGAATACTAGACAGGGAGTCTGAGAGAAAATCACCGAAAAAGTTTCGGACACCGAAAAGTTTCGGACAGCGGAATCGTACCGCAGAGAGAGGTCACCGGATGAGTTTCGGTGAAACCGAAAAAGTTGTTTCGGGGTATGCCATTAAGTCAAAATGGTTTCGGCACATGCCTGATAATTCTTGGAGGGTGCCAGATTCATTCTGGAAACTTTTTGGAATTTTCAAAAATAAAAACTGGAAATGTTTCGGAGCTGCCGGTACCGCTTTGGCTGTTTTTCGCAGATGAAATTCACTAATCTGAAATTGTTTTAGAATGAATCCAAAATCATTTTAGTGGGTACTGGAATTATTCTAAGACCCACAGAAATATTTTCGGATTTAGTGGACGCGAAAAATTGTCTTCATGAATAGTGAAAACGCATTCTTGTTTGCTTTTCGCAGATGAAAATCACTAAACCGAAATTGTTTCGGAACGCGTTGAAAATTATTTTAGTGGGTACTGGAAATGTTCTGAGCCCACATAAATATTTTCAGTTCGAACGGACGCTGAAAAATGTCGTCATGAATAGTGAAAGTGCTTTTTGCTTGGCTTCTTGGAGAAGCCACCTTGAGGGCCTTTTTGGTATTTCCCCCCTTGGCTTCTTGGAGAAGCCACCCTTGGGCTTGGCCTATAAATAGGGGTGGAGGGGGCTGCCTAAAGGATCATCCCTTCTCACATACAAGTGCCATGCATGATCTGGCTTCTCTCTCCCTCCCAGCGAAATAGTTTCGTAGAGCCGAAAGGCTGTCTGGGTTCCGGTGGGAACTAGTTCTGGACGGCGAAGCCCTGCCGGATAGATGACACCGTATGTGTGCAACTCTATAGAGAGATCGTAGTTTCGGTCTTAGTTCGTGAGTGCCTCCCGTAGGGCTGTCCGTGTGACCGTCCGAGTTTCGAAGGTCCTCCCGAAGGGCTGTCCGAGTGACCGTTCGAGTTTCGAAGGTCCTCCCAAAGGGCTGTCTGCGACACCGTCCGGGGGACTGTTCGACCGCCTCCCGGAGGGCTGTCTGAGGAGTAGATGAGGGTATACATCCTCGCGGTTGGGAGGTTCTAAATCCTAGCTGCGGGGATCTGCACCGCCGATCGTCATCGACTCTACTTCCCGCTGCGCTACGAGTCGGTAACGAAAAAGATCAAACCTTGTATGCAGTCTCCATAGTGGTCCTGGGCTGGTGCGTAGGTCAGAATTTTTTTGTTTTCTGTCGCGTTCCCCTACAGTGGCATCATGAGCCGTGCTATGCGTAGATGCAGGTTGCGATCTAGAATACATAGAGATGTATGGGTATTGCATAATATAATTAGGTAGTAGATGAGATCTATTGCTGAAAATTATTTATGCGGGTGACAGATGAAATCTGTTACCCGACGTTCTTGTTACTTCCCTAGAATTTGCGTTTGCTCAATCTCGAGATAGCATGGTGGAATTTGACAAAGTTCTGGCAATCCGTGATCCTGATTGATCATGGAAGTGCTATCAGTTCTTTGGGTTCTGCCGTAGTCAAAAGAAAGATGCAATTCGCAGATGAAAGGGCATTGCAGATATGATCTGCACGGGGGTCATGCGTATGACGAAGCTTAGTATGGGGCTCAAGATTTAATTATCTCGTGTTTCATACACCCCGAGATGTTAATCTAGCAACTTGAATAATCATACTTGATGATAAAACGTTGGTAGCTGCGGTTTAAGTCAAAACCTTAGAAGCCACGGAAAATAAAATTTTGCATAAACCGATTAAAGGCGTCTAACTTGGTTTTGCAGGATGTGCATGTGATGTGGTATGGCAATTCTCATATTCAATTTGATTATGTATGAGATGACTATATGATGTAATTTGATTAACATGACCTGCGTGTCATGATTCGGCATGATGGCTGGAGCCATATGATTGCACTTTAATGACCTGCGTGTCAACCTTGTTGTAATGCATTATTTTTTAGCTATAGAGATAGCAATATTATCTGGTGCATCGACAAGGTGGTGGATCTTCGCGAAGGTGAACACCGACGCGAATGCCGAAGACGAAGAAATGAAATACTTCTCCGTCAGAAAGGGCTATACCATATCATGCTATTTGAATTGCCTGAGATGTTTATCCCTTATGATGCACCCTTCTTGATTGCGCGGTAGTCGCTTTTTATTAGGGTGATCTCTCACTTAAAATATCAAAGTAGTTAGTGTTCACCCAAGTGTAGCACCGTCTGAAATTCGTATCTTTTCGGGGTGCGCCATGTACACATGAGCACGAACGAATCGAGAGGAATGAGGCGGGTGAGTTCAGACCTCGCAGCAAGATCACTTGGCTGTCTTTGACGTTCAGGCAGGAGAGTCCTGAGCTCAGAACACGCCCATCAAAAGATGAACAAGAATCACATAGAGATGTGATCGGCAAGTTGGCCTACCGATTGAAATTCGTGTCATCAGTGATGAACCCGTCAATGGCATCGAATAGAAATATGGATCTTGAATCACTCTAAATCAATTATGAGAGATATTGATTTGAGTGGGAGCGCACTGTTGAATTAACATGTTTAATTCTCAGTGCAATTAATTATAAACACTGTCTAAGTGTTTCTTGCATAATAGTTGTAGAATAATGGCTCGCATTTCCACCTTCCCTATTAAAATTGAATAGCTGTTAAATATCTGGTTAAAACTTTACGATTGGTAACGTAATATGAGGATTGTCCTCAAAAGTGCCGAGAAGGACTTTGTCCTATCGCATGCTTTCCGTATCCTCCCGCTAATGCTATGGATCATGTGACTCTCGTCCTTCGATCCAAAAGCTAGAATTCTGTTACGGTCAAGTGGAATATGTTTGCTTCCATGAAACCCAAACTTCGAAAGTTGGGATAGTTATATGATATTCATGGAACTAAAAATTATTTTCAGATACAAACAAAGCAATGTTTGTTTGCAAGTATTAGTAAAAGTGTTTACTATGCATTTGACTGTTGGGAAAGGGATCCAGAAGAACGCCTGTCATATAATGAAAGGTGAATAAAACAACAACTTAAAGAGAAAGGAAGTGTCCAAAGGGTGTTAGTATGACTTACACACCTAGGAAGTCCAGGGCTAACGCCACTCTTAAGTTGGGTGCTTCTTTTGCGAGTAGGAGAAATACTAAAAGTTAAACTGTTACAAGTATAAAGGCAGAAAGAAAGATGACTGGAATATCCAGCTCATGTATGAATGTCATACAAGTTTTTGATGTATAGTAGGCTGGTCAAAGACATAGTTCTTGGGAATTATGGTTAAACATGTTAATCACTAATTCTTGGGTATTGTGAGTTAATCACAAGGATACCCGTTCGATTGCATTCTGTTGCGAATCAATGTAAGAGCTACAATGGCCTAAAAAGACTAGCCAGAAATGAGGTTAAGGTATACACAGGGAACATAGTAAATGTTACTATACCTTCCATCGGTGTATTGCCGTCTATATTTATTTTCATAATTCATTTAGAGTTTTATAAACTCTAGCCCATTGCATAAGGTTTCTTGCAAGAAGGTTGTTCATAAGAGAACTTTTTATGTTCGATGTTATGAATAACACAAGGGCCATACTTTCATTATGAATGAGTTGTATGTTATGAATATTGATAATAATATAATACCTCTGGGTTTACTTTCATAATTCATTTTAGAGTGTCATACACTCTAGCCCATTGCACAATGTTTGTTGCAAAAGAGTTGTTCGTAAAAACAAAAATTGTTGTAAGTATTATGAATAACATGGAGGGCCATGCTTCCATCCAAGATGGGATGTATGTTACGAATATTGATGGTAATATGATAGATCCATAACACTGACGCTAAATGTCGCAAGACTAAAAGAATACCACAAAAGTGTGGCACTACATTTGGTCAGATTGGAGAAACCCGCATGGAAAATTCCATTATGATGGATTTTGAAGTCCTTTTGATTTTGAATCATCTGACACTTGCAACTTTCCTCCGAAAAGTGAAGTGACTGAAATACCGTTCACAGGCCATAAGGAACGAGCAACAAACTTATTGGTGATCATACATTTTAATGTGTGTAGTGCAATAAATGTTGTTGCAAGTAGTGGATTTATATATCTTCAGAAATGACTCAAGTAGATATATAGATATTTGCTTGATGAGACGTAAGTCTGGATCTTTTGAAATCATTCAAAAGGTTTTCAAAAATGAAGTAGAAGTTATTGTAACAAGAAAATTATGTTTCTGTAATTTGATTGCACAAAGGAATATTTGAGTTACATGTTTAGCGAATGTCTGATGAGTTGTGAAAGGGGTTTCATAACTTGCACCTCCCGGAACACCACTGCATGTGAAAAGTCCGTGGAGATGTAATCTAACCATTTATGACATGGTAAGGTCAAAGATGACATAAATAAATTCACCATTATCCTTTTTAAAGTGATGCTTTAGAGACTGCGGCTTTTACACTGAAAAGAGCTACATCAGGTCTGTTGAAATGAAGCCATGGTATGGTACGCCCAACCATGTTATATATTTTCTTCACATTTGGAATATGGGGCTTGTGTAAAAGGTTACAAACCTATTCCAAATCAGACAAGTGCTACTTTGTACATTATACCAAAATGTTGGGTATTCCTCCCTCACTATACCGAGGAAAATAGTTTTACCGCGAAACGGTGTGCTTTTAAAGAGAATGGTTCTTTCAAAAAGGTGAGTGGGAGAATAGTGCAACTCGACGAGATAAACAGTATCTACGTCATCAGATCAAAGGAAAGATACCTTGGAAGTAATTCCGGAGTTTCCTACTGCGACTGATACGGAAGTCTCTACAATAAAATGTATGAACTTCGGTCGAACTTGCAGCTGAACCACGTAGGCAAGGCTCGTGCAAACCTCTCAGGTGCGCAAACGAGATATTGTTGTTAGACAACATTATACCTACGATACACAAGGAAGCGTTGATGGGCCCTGACTCCAGAATTGGCTAAATGCCAATACAACCCGAGTTAGTTTCCATATATGTGATTCAAGATTAAAACCTTGATACACCTTTTGGAAGACTTAGAGTATAACGAATATTTATGGAACTTAAAACTGATACGGATAAAAAAGTTTTATCCATAAAGCTCGACTTGTTGAAATAACAAGTTCAAGAGTTGACTACGATGAGGTTTTTTTCATCGTAGCGATGCTTAAAGTCGGTTCGGGTTGAACTAGCAATTAATACATATTTCAATCATGAGATATGAAACATGGATGACAATAGGATTTCCATCTGATGGAAATGAAACCAAGGACTTGCATGTGTTATAGTCCAAGGCATTTTGTCTATCCAGAGGATGCTAGTAAGGGTGCAAACTTTAGAGTTCCAGCGATGGACAGAAGAGAGCAAAATGGAGTTGGAATCTTCGTGCTTTGATGAAATGGTCAAAGGGGTTTGACTTCATCAATGGGTAACGAAGATGCTTGTAATTCAAGAAAGTAAGTGGGAGCGTAATAATATTTCTAAAAACCTTATGTGCTTGGCACATTGGTAATTGGAAATAAATTTCTTGACACGAATTAGGACTTCATTTGAAAATAGTTTTTCGATGAAGTGCTTAGGCTAAATAGCCTCAATATTAGGCATGATGATCTATGGAGATAGATTTACCTAATGGGGCTAAGCAATGAATACATATTGACAAGATGCTAAAACCTTTTAGCATTTAAAACGCCAAGGAGGGATTCTTGCCGAAGTCACATGGAAAGAGTTTTTGCAAGACTCGGTGTCCCAAAACACTGATAGGTAAAATACATGATGGAGATTCCACACACTCTTGTGTTTGGATTAATCATGTATTCCATGGTATGTAAAACAACCAGATATGTCCGATACTCCCAAGGTGTTGCGAGTATGGATACCAAAGTGATCAAATTACTGATCATGGGACAACAGTGAAAGATGTCACAGAGTACTAGAGTAAATACTAATGACATGGTTTTCTCGCAAGCAGAGATCATGAAGAGTTCGTTGTAAAATGTTACATCGATACAGTCTTCATCTTTTCTCCATGCGATTTTCGATTTAAATTAAGGGTTTTGTGTAACACACAATGTGGTGGCACAGTTAGTTGGAATTTGTTCAAACTAGTTACTGTGGCGAATTCTATAACAAGGGCTAAGTATGATAACGCTTTAGAAGCGACAAAGAAGATGTTGAATCATATAGTTCATTCATGAACTTAGTATAGTTCCAAGATGGCTTTTGACAATGGGACACTACCGGAGGTAGTTGCTCCATAACTCAGTCTGAGGAATCCAGGTTCGACCTGTGATTCACATACATACAAAGCCAAGTCCACACAAAATATGAATTTTGTGAAAACGTTAAAACGCGCGGACATGCAAAGATACACACGGAACTGAAGTCGTCAGATCCGTTGGACATCAGGCTATACCACAAGCGAAGCATATTTACACCGATGTGCCACAGGTGTGAAGTGCATTAGCATAAACTAGATTATTGACTCTAGTGCAAGTGGGAGTCTATAGGAGATATGCCCTAGAGGCAATAATAAATGATATTATTTATCTCCGAGTTCATAATTATGTTTATGTTCCATGCTATAACTGCAATGATTCTCGAGTCTGCAATATCCACGAGGCTCGGAGGAAGACTCATATGCACGTGTGGAATAATAAACGGTAAGAAGTATTCCTAGTCTGGCCTCTAAGACTAGCTCAAGTGTTGCATGATGGTTCTGTTCTCCTGATCATGGGCATGTCTATGCCAGCAATTTTGAGGGCACAATGTTAAGAGAACATTTGTGTTGAATCGACCCGGATTGATGTTATGCTAAGAGATTCATTCGTCACAAGTTAATGGTTTATAACACAGAGATAGTTAATGTTTGCATAATTCCTTAGACCATGAGAGTATCGAGTTTCTTCATGCTTGCTTCATGAACTTTGGGGTTTGTTAAACGTCATCCGTAACTGGATGGCTATTACGGCGGCTTACGGGTTCATGGGAAAGTATGTTAAGTAACTTGATAGCTCGAGATTGGGATTTGCTCCTCCGACGATGGAGAGATATACTCGGGCCCACTCGGTGTTACGGTGTCCATCATCGTCTGGCCAGACACTTTGTGATTTGATCACAGGGATGCCGGAACATGAAACGAGAAAAGAGAACAAAACCGGTAACGAGGTAACTTGCATAGTGGACAAAGTGTTGGCCCACGGGGATGCAATAAATCTCACCTCATGTGTTTGTGATATATCGTGAAGCAACAGGAATAGCTCACCTCAACTGGAGGTTCACTCGAATATTCATTCGTGTGGGTATAGGGGTCAATATGGGTGTCCACGGCTCCGATGTTGATCATTGATCGGAAGGGGTTCCAGGTCATGTCTATACTTCACCGAACCTATAGGGTCACACACTTAAGGGTCATCTATCTGCTGAATACTAGACAGGGAGCCTGAGAGAAAATCACCGAAAAAGTTTCGGACACCGAAAGGTTCGGACAGCGGAATCGTACCGCAGAGAGAGGTCACCGGATGAGTTTCGGTGAAACCGAAAAAGTTGTTTCGGGGTATGCCATTAAGTCAAAATGGTTTCGGCACATGCCTGATAATTCTTGGAGGGTGCCAGAATCATTCTGGAAACTTTTTGGAATTTTCAAAAATAAAAACCGAAAATGTTTCGGAGCAGCCGGTACCGCTTTGGCTGTTTTTCGCAGATGAAATTCACTAATCTGAAATTGTTTCAGAACGAATCCAAAATCATTTTAGTGGGTACTGGAATTATTCTAAGACCCACAGAAATATTTTCGGATTTAGTGGACGCGAAAAATTGTCTTCATGAATAGTGAAAACGCATTCTTGTTTGCTTTTCGCAGATGAAAATCACTAAACCGAAATTGTTTCGGAACGCGTTGAAAATTATTTTAGTGGGTACTGGAAATGTTCTGAGCCCACATAAATATTTTCAGTTCGAACGGACGCTGAAAAATGTCGTCATGAATAGTGAAAGTGCTTTTTGCTTGGCTTCTTGGAGAAGCCACCTTGAGGGCCTTTTTGGTATTTCCCCCCTTGGCTTCTTGGAGAAGCCACCCTTGGGCTTGGCCTATAAATAGGGGTGGAGGGGGCTGCCTAAAGGATCATCCCTTCTCACATACAAGTGCCATGCATGATCTGGCTTCTCTCTCCCTCCCAGCAAAATAGTTTCGTAGAGCCGAAAGGCTGTCTGGGTTCCGCTGGGAACTAGTTCTGGACGGCGAAGCCTTGCCGGATAGATGACACCGTATGTGTGCAACTCTGTAGAGAGATCGTAGTTTCAGTCTTAGTTCGTGAGTGCCTCCCGTAGGGCTGTCTGTGTGACCGTCCGAGTTTCGAAGGTCCTCCCGAAGGGCTGTCCGAGTGACCGTTCGAGTTTCGAAGGTCCTCCCGAAGGGCTGTCCGCGACACCGTCCGGGGGACTGTTCGACCGCCTCCCGGAGGGCTGTCTGAGGAGCAGATGAGGGTATACATCCTCGCGGTTGGGAGGATGTAAATCCTAGCTGCGGGGATCTGCACCGCCGATCGTCATCGACTCTACTTCCCCCTGCGCTACGAGTCGGTAACGAAAAAGATCAAACCTTGTATGCAGTCTCCATAGTGGTCCTGGGCTGGTGCGTAGGTCAGAAATTTTTTGTTTTCTGCTGCGTTACCCTTCAGTGTGGTCATCATGACTCAAGAGAACACCAAGTTATTTGATTTCTCAAATACCAACAACAATGATTTTATTGGCACTCCGATTGCTCCTCCCGCCACTAGTGCGGAGTCTTGTGATATTAATACTGCTTTGCTGAATCTTGTTATGAAAGATCAATTTTCCGGTACTCCTAATGAGGATACCGCGTCCCATATTAATACCTTCGTGGAATTATTCGATATGCAAAAGGAAAAAGATGTGGACAATGATGTGGTGAAGATGAAATTCTTTTTTTTTCGTTGCGTGATTTGCAAAAAATCGGTTCTCTTCCTTGCCTCGCAATAGTATCGATTCTTGGAATAAGTGCAAAGATGCTTTTATCACTAAGTATCTTCCACCCGCAAAAATTATTTCCCTTAGAACCCAGATCATGAATTTCAAGCACCTTGAACATGAGCATGTTGCACAATCTTGGGAAAGGATGAAAATGATGCTAAGGAATTGCCCAACTCATGGATTAAATCTTTGGATGATCATACAAAATTTTATGCGGGGTTGAATTTTGTTTCTCGTAATTTTTTAGATTCCGCCGTGGGTGGAACTTTTATGGAAATTACTTTGGGGGAAGCCACCAAATTGCTTGATAATATCATGGCAAATTATTCACAATGGCATACCGAAAGGGCTCCTACTAGTAAAAAAGTTAATTCGGTAGAAGAAATTTCTTCTTTGAGTGATAAACACTCGTAGAAAAAGGCCCATTTGTCCCGGTTCAGGAACCGGGACTAAAGGGTCGGTACTAAAGCCCCAAACCTTTAGTCCGGGTTCTTAACGAACTGGGACAGATGGGCCTCCACGTGGCCGTTGCGGCGAGCCCAGGCAGGAGGGCCCTTGGTCTCAGTTGGTAGCACCAACCGGGACCAAAAGGCATCCACGCGTCAGCAGCTGGCAGGAGCTGAGGTTTTTTTTAAAGGCGGTGGGTTTAGGGGGTTTAGGGTGTTAATTTAGGGTGTTAGCTAGCTAATAGAGAGAAGTGTCCTCTCTTATCCCTGTGCTTGGTTTACCAGCGCTACTGCTATGCCTAAACATGGGTTAGATTGAAGTGAAGCCAACATGTCACTACAAAAAAAAGACACATCCGTGACATTTTGGGCCGAATGAAAAAAAATTCCGTCATACATATGACACTTCTATGACGATAATTGTGACAAAACCCGGTATCATCATAGATGTGGTGGGCTCCTACTTCTATGACAAAAAATCATGACAGAAAATGGGCTTTTCGTCCTGGGCGGGCCGGAGACGCAGCTGCATGACATTCTTTGGGCCATCCATGACGTAAAAAACTGTGGTAGAAGCGAGGGCGAGGAAAATTTCGGGGAGTTCCCGGTTACGGTGGGAGGTCGGGGGCCGAGCGATGCGCGTTTCTCTTGTACACGTACGCGCGTGTGTGCGAGGCGTTGGCTCTAACTGAACCCGAGCAAGGCGTTGGGCTCTAACTGAACCCGAGCGATTGCACTGCAGGCTATGCGTTACTGAACCCGAGCGATCGATCGATGGCTGTTAACTGAACCCGATCGAGCGATTCCTTCGCTACTGGATGAACAGTGAGCTTGCTGGGGGGGTTTGGATGAACAGTTCCCGGTGGGGGTGGATGAACAGGACCCCGTGGTGTGCCTCCGGATGAACCGGACCCCGATCGATCGAGCCGGTTGGGGCTGGATGAACAGGACCCCGTGGAGGGCAGGATGAACAGGACCACCCCGTGGAGGGCAGAATGAACAGTAGACGGTGGAGGGCTGGATGAACAGTAGCCCGTGGAGGGGTAGTTGAACAGGAGCCCGTGGAGAGGGCTGGTTGAACAGTAGTCGGTTGAGTAGCGCGTGGTGGAGGCTGGATGAACAGGAGCCCGTGGATGAACAGTCGCAGGTGGAGGCTGGAGGAGGTCGACGGTGGATGAACAGTAGCCCGTGGAGGCTGGAGGGGGTCAACGGTGGAGATGAACAGTATCCGGTGGAGTCCCGTTTTGCGGTACGCCACACCCCTCACGATGAACAGGACCCCCGTTTTGACCGTAGCACTCCAACACAAGTCTGTTTCCTCTGTTTTGCGGTACGCCACACCCCTCCCGATCAACAGGACCCCATTTCGACCGTAGGAGGTCCGTTTCCTCCGTTTTGCGGTACGCGAGACCCCTCCCGATAAACAGGATCCCGTTTCTAACGTGGTCGGTCGAACACAAGGCCATTTCCTCCGTTCTGCGGCACGCCAGGCCTCGTTTCCATCGGCTGTTCCGTCCAAGCCCTCCCGATGAACACGACGACACATTCCGTTCCGACCCAGCCGGTTGGCTCCCACGCGTTCTGTTGCCTCCCGATGAACACGACGCATTCCGTTGCCTCCCCATGAACACGACGCATTCCGTTGCCTCCCCATGAACACGACAACGACGCTGTTTCTCCGTTCCGACCCAGCCATGTACACGAGCCCTGGCCGTACGTATGCGCATGTAGGCGTTCGAGACCCCGCCCGTATGTACACATACGTGGCCGTATTTTCTTTCTTGCACCCTGGCCGCTGTACGTACGTGTACATGCTACGTGCGCGCCTCTACTACGACACGTACGCGACTCTACTACGACACGTGCGCGCCTCTACATCCACCAGTATATATATACGTACACATTCGCGACCAGAATGACAACGCTACGTACGCTTCGACCAGGTCGGTCCCGACTGTCAGGCACTTCCTTGCCTGCGAAGATGTAGCTGGTGGGTCCCAGCAGTCAGGGGGGCGAATCGTTTTGTTTTTTTTGCCCGGAGGCACTTCCTTGCGTGCGAAGGTGTAGCTGCTGGGTCCCAGCAGTCAGGGGGAAACTTTTTTTCGCGAAATACAGTGGCCCGTCCGATGGGTCCCGGCTGTGAGGTGGAGGAATCATTATTTTCCGCGTAATAAGGAGGCACTTCCTTGCTGCGGCCGTGGACCCAGCTGTCAGCCTCTCCACGTACAGTCCACATCCGATGGAAGTCGTTCCTTGACCACGTTGACCACGCCACGCCGAGAGCACCAGGGCGGTGGACGACGGCGAGGCCTAGGAAGGGGACGACGGAGAGCCGGGGAAGACGCGGTAGTGGAAGCCCGCGCGGAGAGGAGTACGAGGGTTCACTGGTTCGGCTGCGGTGTGAGGATGCCGTCGCCGCAGAGCCTGGCCAGCTGTGGGAATAGTAGGGGGCGGTGAGGCCTCTGCGGCAGCACAGCCGGCCACGGGAGGCAGGAGCATGCGGCACGACCGGCGCTGCTTTGGGCGGCTGGAGGAAGAAGACCAGAGGTTGAAGAAGCACTACGGCCGTTGGATGGACATCGTACGGTCACTGGAGCTAGAATCGTTCATATTGACTAAAGTTGACAAAGGCCCCCGTCCCAGTCAACTTAGTAGGCCCACAAGTCAGCCTCCCACCATGGTGGGTCCCACCTAGCAGGGGGAGTATTCATTTTTTTGTGCGTAATAAGGAGGCACTTCCTTGCGTGCGAAGATATAGCTGGTGGGTCCGAGCTGTCAGCGCCGGTAACGTTTTTTCGCGAAATACAGAGGCCCTTTCGATGGGTCCCTGATGTCAGGTGGAGGAATTATTATTTTGCGCGTAATAACGAGGCATTTCCTTGCGTGCGGCCGTGGACCCAGCTGTCGGCCTCTCCACGTACAGTCCACTTCAGATGCATGTCGGTCGTTGACCATGTTGACCAGGCCGCGCCGAGAGCACCAGGGCGGTGGACGACGGCGAGGCCTAGGAAGGGAACGACACGGAGGCAGGGAAGACTCGGCAGTTGTTTCCCACACGGAGGGGAGTACGACTGTACGAGGGTTTACTGGTTCGTCTGCCGTCACCGGAGAATAACAGCAGGTGTGGGTGAGTAGAGGGATGGCTAGGCCAGCGATGGGAGTACGGTGGGGCGGTCAGGCCTGCGTGGCAGCACAGCCGGCCGCGGGGAGGAGGGAGCAGGCAGTCCCGCCGACGCTTGTTTGAGCGACTGGAGCAGGAAGAGCAGAGATTGAAGAAGCACGACGGCCGTTCGATGGACATCCAACAGTCACTGCTTGTGCGTCAACCTATTTTTTAGGAAAGCCTCAAATCTGTGGAAAACAGCATACAACCCATCTGCCATTATTTCTAATAATTTACAGCCCATTTGCTAATTCTTATGGTTTTTTTTTGGAGCCCATATTCTTTTTGTTAGCATTACAGCCCATATTGTGGCCACGGTTAAAAAATTATACGAAATTTTGCATATTTCGGTGTGGTCCGAACTATTTTTAATCCCGAAATTTTGACTCACATTCAAACTGATTTTAAAAATAAATGTATATCAATATAAAATCCAACAAATTCTCCATGCATAAAAATTAATGTAATTTAAAATCTCGAAATGAAAAAAAGATATTTGAAACTAATTGCCGGTTTGATGTGTTTTAAAAATGTACAGCCCATTTCTCATTACTGATAGGCCATTTTCTCGGCCAGCCGAATGAAGCTCTCCTCGTCTTGAAAGATTTGCAGCCCAACAGGCCTGACAAAGCGACTTACTTGGCAAATCACAAAAACACTGCGCTGTGGCCGTGGACCCAGCTGTCAGCCTCTCCACGTACAGTACTCTTCCGATGGAAGTCGGTCGTTGACCACATTGACCACGCCACGCCGAGAGCACCAAGGCGGTGGACGACGGCGAGGCCTAGGAAGGGGACGACGCGAAGCCGGGGAAGACGCGACAGTTGATGCCCACGCAGAGAGGAGTACGAGGGTTCACTGGTTTGGCTGCGGCGTGAGGCTGCCGTCGCCGCAGAATAACAGGGGGTGTGGGTGAGTAGAGGGATACCCTGGGCCAGCAGTGGGAGTAGTAGGGGGCGGTGAGGCCTCCGCGGCATCACAGCCGGCCACGAGAGGCAGGAGCACGCGACACGACCGGCGCTGCTTTGGGCGGCTGCAGCAAGAAGACCAGAGATTGAAGAAGCACTATGGCTGTTGGATGGACATCGTACGGTCACTGGAGCTAGAATCGTTCATATTGACTAAGTTGACAAAGCCCTCCGTCCTCGTCAACTTAGTAGGCCCACAAGTCAGCCACCCACTATGGTGGGTCCCAGCTAGCAGGGGGTATTCATTTTTTGGTGCGTAATAAGGAGGCACTTCCTTGCGTGCGAAGATATAGCTGGTGGGTCCGACCTGTCAGCGGGGGGAACGTTTTTTCGCGAAATACAGAAGCCCTTCCCACGTAAAGTGCACGTACAGTGCCTAATAAGGAGGAACTTTCCTTGCGTGCGACCATGGACCTCGTGGGTCCCAGCCGTCAGGCTCTCCACGTACAGTCCTCTTCCGACGACTCTCGTATGTTGACCACGCCGCGCCGAGCGCACCGAAGCGGTGGACGACGGCGAGGCCCCAGACTGGAACGACCCGGAGATGGGGAAGACGCGGCAGTGGAGTCGCAGACGAAGAGGAGTGGGAAACTTGACTGGTTCGGGTGCGGGGTGGGCCCACACTCGGCAGAGAATAACAGGAGGTGCAGAGTGGAGGGATGGCCTGGCCGTCGGCGGGGTAGCGGTTCGCTGAGGAGCGCAAAACAACGCCGCTGGACGCCGAAGGCTGAGCAGGCGGTTCCGGCAGCGCTGGGGGAAGAAGATGAGAGATTAAAGAAGAATGCCGGCCGTTGGATGTAAATCCAACGCCTTCTTAGGCTTCGACCTACTGGCCCACATGTCAGCCAGTCCATTTGTTTTTTAGTCCATTTGGTGGGCTGGGTGAAACAATGATGTAGCATCTATGCAGCCCGTTTAAATCCCATTTGCATTTTTCTCAAAATCCGTGGACTTGCTGGGCTGGGTGAAAATATCATGTTGGGCTAGACGGAGAAATGTTATAAAAACATAAACACATGATTGCACGTCAGTAAAATCTTTGCAAGCTTATGTACGCAATCACTAGGAGTTAACTTACCAAGTTATATATAAACAATTATTATTATTATTTTGTAAGAACTTTCAACTTACGAAATAAAATATCATTTTAATTTGATGAGTTAATAGTACGTGGGGTATTATTATTTTTTAGCCGAGACGTGGGACAATTGAGTTGGTTCTAGGGGAAAGTACTGGGAGAAAACTCAGTTTACATCAAAAAGAAAGTGGGAAAAAATTCAGAGACCTGCTGGGTCCACCTGAGGAGGGGAATATGTTGGGAGGAAGGAGATTCAAAGCACGACAGCCGAGTGAACTAGTTTTTTTTACGGACAGGTGAACCAGTTTACATACATAAGCAAATAGCCACTAAAAAAAGCAATCAGGTTAATGGGTTCTTAAAAGCAATATTTTGGACAAAACAGATAATTACGACACACAGGCTAATGCATGAAACACTCAGATGATAAAGGTGCTTATAAACAGATAAAGTTCTAGACCTTCCTGGCACGCTTGATCATGACACTGCGGCTGTCCGTGTACTCGTCGGTTACGGGAAGCAGACACGCCCTCATGTCCAAGATCTGCCTGTACATGTCGTAGCATGCGTATGCGTCCTTGGCTGCGTAGGTTATGTAGGCTAGATTCAGAGGTACCTCCCACGTGTTTAGGTCATCTTCTTTCATGTTGGCCTATCAGGGGTCGATGATGGTCTCAGCGAGGTCAACCACGGAGTCCTTCTCCTGCCCGTTGCTGATGATCTTGTATTGCTTCTAGATGTCGACAAGCTTGTTGCACCAGATGGCTGAATCGTCGCGTTCTTCCTTCTCTCCACCGTAGCGAAGGTGCAGTCGGCGCTGCCGATGAAACTGGCGAATGCTCCAGAACCTGGTGCAGCCATAGGACTGAGGCGAGGCAAAGCTTCACCGAGTCCGTATCGTTGGTGTACATTACATTCAACTTGGTGCAGCCATAGGACTGAACGGCGAACTCAAAGGGGAACTCCTTGCTGAAGTCCATATCCAGCAGGCTCACCCCTCGGATCGCCATTGGAGTCTCTTCGAGTGAACGAGTGTGTAGGCGGCGGCGGCAGTTCGTTTTTTAGCTCTTGGGGAACTGGATTCAACAATAAGTTGAGTGTGCACAGGCGACAACAGTTACTACCCCTCCCTCGTTCGCTGCACGCCCGGCAGAAGATGCACCCTCGGCCACACGTCGGTTCACGAGCGGGTCTGTTTTGGTACTGTAATAACAGGAGTTAGTGGTCACTTTACTTAAATTTAATTAGCTTTAATAGAAATTTATACTTAAAACAAGCAATGCATTCGCTTGTTCTATCAGTGCCACAGGATCAACATGCACAACAATTAGAATTATTATTCTCAGGACGCACACGATCAGCACATTTGTCGCACTTTCACAAAGATAATACTACCAAGTTTGAACTGTTTGTTATGGTTGTTGTCCTCTGCATCATCATGCTGTGTTTCCCAGCTTGCAAGATTCAGAACCAACAAATAAGATCCAAATAATAAGTACAACAAAGATGCCTACACATCTCATTGCCCAGCTTGCAAGATTCAGAACCAACAAATAAGATCCAAATAATAAGTACAACAAAGATGCCTACACATCTCATTGATTCCCAGCTTGCAAGATTCAGAACCAACAAATAAGATTCAAATAATAAGTACAACAAAGATGCCTACACATCTCACTAATTCCCAGCTTGGAAGATTCAGAACCAACCCATTAGAGCATTTTGATAAAGTGAATATCGGGATTAAATCCATCTTGGCTAGCCATGTCATACAATCGAAGAACTTGGCAGATGCTCTTGACCGTCACAACATCTGTAGTTGAGTATTCCTGTTTGCACAGCGCAGATAATAAAGAGCATGATTACTATAATACTGGCACTAATGGAAGTCAACCTGCAGCTCCACCCGATGATTCAATTCATGCCACTTTTTCTGCAGTTCGCCTGAAATGAAGCAAAGATTGCATCATTCAGCTATGGCTCATCTTGCAAAGGCTAATAAAATGTTGCACGAGATTACCAGCAGAATTTGACGGAGATTTTGGAAACTCCAATCACCATTTTGTGCAGTTCCACCAAAATTGAGAGATGTTGCCCATGTAACATTTTAGTTGAACTGCACAAGACACTCATTCCAAAAAAGTGTTTTGTGCAGTTCACCAAAAGGTCACAATAGCAACAAGGTGAAATGAATATCCCTATCTGCACAAAAAGATAGAAAGTAAACAGTTGCTGGTCAATAAGAATATACGAAACATATACAAAATGAAAAGAAGCATCTTAATTATGTTCATGGCAATCACGCAAGGACAGTAGAAATTTTAAAACGTCAGCAATGCTTCATGTTACCAGAAGCATTACGATCAACAATGAGATTCCTCAAATATGGGATTACTTTAATGGTGGCATTGCTTGTTTACCAGACACGGTAAATCAACAGCAGCTAAAGAGTTGGTTTAAGGGCATGGGACCGTGGGAGACACCAGGACACTCAGCAGCGTAAAGGAGCAACTTACTTATCATACTGGGGAAAACAGCAGGAGTGCCATTTGTAACACAGTTTAATTGCATCTTATCACTGGAGGCATTAGATTAACAATAACACTGGTTAGACATGTCCCTAAGGTAACAGTGTGATCGCTTCATTTTACATGCGCCCTTACATTAACAATAGCAAAAGGTTGGCATAAGGACATGCGACAGTGGACGCATCAGCACAATGTACCTACAAGGAGGCATAAAGTGGTGATGCCGAGTTTGTTCATGCTATGTGAGGGCAGCAAACCTAATCCTGGAGACCTTTTACTATGTGAGGGCAGCAAATCTAATCCTGGCGACCTTTTACTATGTGAGGGCAGCAAATCTAATCCTGGAGACCTTTTACTAT